>NC_056747.1:812472823-812530323 GCF_019279795.1 Protopterus annectens | reverse complement strand
GTCCGAGACGTCGTGGTCTGGGCCTAAACAAGGTATGCAGAGGGAATGGAAATCCTTATGCGGTATTTGCTTCCCACAAGAAATACAATTGTTAACTTTGTCTGACATCGGTCTGAGGCAAGTAAAGTTTCCCCAACGGGGTACTTAGCTTTAAAGACTACTTCAGTTTCCAATTTTTCGTAAATTCAGGAGCTGGCCGACCGGCACTTGCGAACTGCTTCTGCTTTGGGCACCGCGCGGCAAAAAAGACTGAAGAATATGGCATCGGCTGTGACTTATATACCCCCTGTCGCACTGACGTCAGGGAAGAAGGCAACAACTGACGCCGGACCAAGACTTTGGAATTCGGCCGACCGAGGACCCGCCTGACAGCAGAGAACCCATATGTGATTACTGCAGCTGTATGCACGATGAACATCAATGCAAGAGGGCATAATGGTTCACCACTGCCTACCTTGACCTGGCCAAGGCATCTGATAGTACCCCACTCGGGCATTGACCAACTCAAGAGGCTAAGGTACAAACCTGCATGTCATCCGGTGGATAGCCAAATGGCTCACAGACAGAACCCAGGAAGTTGGAATTGGGGAGTCCTCTTCTACAAAGACAGCAGTCACAAGTAGAGTCCCTCAGGGAACGCTCCATGGACTGCTTCTTTTTGGCATTTACTTCCCTGAACTCAAGGCCAGTGTCAATAGTCTCTGGCTGACTACATTTGCAGAAGATTGCAAATTAGGAGCAATCACTGAATCCCACACTGACACAAATGTTTTCAAGGAAGGGCCGACAGACTAACAACTGGTGCCAGAGCCATGGACTAAAACTAAATACCAAGAAATGCATACTTTGGTAAGTCATCCACCCCTGGTAACCATCATGACAACACACCCATTAGCATTACCCAGTACTCAGGGACACTACGACAGTAAACCTAGCCTTAGATCATCACATTTCTACAGTAATGAGGAAATCATTCTATGTTGTTCAACTTGTAAACAAAGTAATGGCATCCAAGTCCAAGGAAGTCATTGTTGCACTGTATTCGGCATTCAAACCTATCATGGAGTACAATGCCCCCTTTGGTATGTACCTAACCAGGCATATCCAACAACTGAACATCCACAGAGGTTCCTCACTAAAAGAATAGATGGCGTAAGTAAAATGTCCTATGCAGACCACCTCAAAGCCCTATACCTGTATTCCATCTCCTACAGGCTTTTGAGGGGAGATCTATACCTAGCATACAGGGCACTTTCAGAACCTATTTTGATGGAACTTCTGCATATCTACAAAACAAACAGCACAAGAATTGCTCATTCAAGATTAACCTTGCCTGCGATATAAACAGGACTTGGTGGAAGGACAAGTATGTAAACCCAGATGGAATAGGCTCCCAAATCCATATGAAAAAGTTCCTCCTTAACCCAATTCAAGTGCAACTTGGACAACAGGATGGGGAACAGGAAGTTCTTCCCTGGTTTGGCACCTGCGTCTCAAGTTTCATCTCCCAAACACCTGCTCACACTTATCAAGGGTAACGGAACTTGTCAGAAATTTGGGATGCATGGCTAGGCTTAAAAAGGCCCTTGTGGTCCTTAGCCTAGTAAACACCTAGTATCTATGAACCCAAGATATAATAGTGGAGGTGACGCAGTGGAATACTGTTTATAGATGCAGTCAGCTCACCTGTACATACATTTCTTAAAGGCTGCACAGCATTACAACTCTATATGGAAGGTGGTAGAGAATAAGGTGTTTGACTCATGCAACACTTGCACAGCATGCAATCTGGAAAGTGAAAATACACCCAAATGCCACCCTTACCAAAAAAGTCAAGCTAGAATTAACAACGTCAATCTGTAAACTGAAGACTAAGTTGGAGATGGACAGTTGGGTCACTATGAAAAATTTGTCCATGCTGGTGTAAGTTAGAATACAGCTCACAGTGAAGGGGGCATTCATAGATTTCCAATAAATCAAGGACCAATTTTGGTTTGCTACAAAAGTAATCCCTAAAATACAAAGAGGTAACCCACACTGTGGCTGACCTATGGTATGCTTTAACTCAAAACAAGATGACTGTACACATTTTGGGGAGGGGGTTCAGGCTTCCTAAAAAAGGTGGCTGAAGGGAAGAGTCAAGTATGACTTCATCTACTATCTCTGGTAGTGGAAGAAAAGCAAAAGGTTTGTGCTCAGGGAGTTTTAAAACATTCTACGCTTTTCTTGAATTGAGGGTAGTCAATCTTACCAACTGAACTCCCTCAGTTTATGGAACATCTCTCCAGAGGTGAAGTCTTCAGGTGGTGAAGCTGAGGCCAGGCTTTCAGACTATGAATCAGCTTAAGAACCAGGGGAGGTTTGGTCAACATACGACAGCCAAGTCATCCGCAGTGTCATGGCACTCTGAATTCCCGGTGGGGGGTGGTCTTTCCTCTTTCAGAAGAACCTATAGCTGGGGTTCTGGCAGGGCTAAGCTGCTTGGATCTCACAATATGTATGAGCTAGCCTGACTAGATTATGCTGACAGGCCTGATGAGATTGGGATTCAGAAGGTTTAAACAGTGGTAAGCTGAATGCGGCCTTAAGTTCAGCCTTTGGCCTGGGTCTTGGTTTGGCACCGGAAGTACTCAGGATAGGCCACTGGGAAGGCCTGGTGTGGGCATCTCAAGCAGAGGTCTTCAAAATGATCCCAAACATGATGAGTCCTTCAACTCATTCAGACGTAGAGGTGACTGATGGTATATCAGACTCCATATGGCTCTCAGTAGAGGTCTCAGCCAATGTCTGGTCTAATGCTCTGCAAAGGTATCTCCTCTCCAGACTGTCAAATGTCTGGCAGACAGTGAACTATGGTCTACTACTATAAAGTGCTTGGGATGCTTCCTTTGTTTATGAGAAGGGTCTGAATGAGATGACCGGCAGACACTACTGTGTGAATGCCCCTGATGCCCCATTTCCTTGTCCAAAAACTCAACTATACTTAATGTAAATTAAAATGAGTATAATGGGGCCAGTTGGGGACATCTTGGGTCAGGGTCCATTCAGAGTATGGAAGTCTCCATGAAATTTGTATTCCACACTCAAGTATTAAGCTTTGTAACCACACAAATGCTAGAAAAGTAGTAAATGGCTGCCCATTGAGGCACGTGGCTTTCAAAGTTCTCTGGCTTACACCAATGACCAATGCATTCACAGTGTTTTGGGCTCCGATGGCAAGAACGAACTGAAAACATAGCACCGACTGATGACCCTTACACCCAGACAACCCAACATCAGGGAGAGGGTACCCACTGTGTGTAGAGGAAAGGAGAGAAGCCCCTGGTATTCGGGCCACTCAAGGGCCACCACAGCAAGGGAATCCCATCTTTTTAATATTGCATCAGTGGAATACAATCAACATCAACTTTTCCAGAAATAAAACTTGCCCCTTTAATCAGGTCAGATTAACTTCAAATTAAAAATGCCATGGCTGTCTCCAATCCCAGAATAAGTTTACCAGGCAGGTGTACATATACTGTTTACATAGTTAAATCACTACTTAAAAGTTTTCAGTTTAGGTATTTCCCTAGTTTCTTTCTTTGACCAGATGCCTGAATTTTTAGGCATGCACACCAATACAGTACTCTAAAAACTCATGCTTTTCAGAAACCATTCTTAAAATTCATCTGCCAGTTGGTGCAGAGCATTAAGTCTACGAGCAGTTACCAAACCTCATACCATAGTCAAGCGCTTAACCCCTCTCTTCAGTTTACCAACTATGCAACTCTGAATAAGTCAGGACAAACTTATGCTCAGAAGCTGGTACTGAAAAAAGCCCTTGTGGATCACAGCTTTACCCTCATCAACAAATGCAAACATGTAAGAAAAAGTCATCAGTAGCACATTTTGTAAAGGAAATAAGTTCTTACCCTTTAACTCATGATGAATAAGTTCAGCAAAGTTAGGATCATCACCCCACCAAAATATCCATAAATCTCTAACTGCAGGAGTTTGATCTCGCCGCCATACACTAAGCACATCAGCCTTCAGGCAGCGACTGAAGCTGCACAAGATGGGGTCTTCCTCTGTCACTGGGAAAAGAATTGGAGAAGTTGTGGGACCCTGCCACACGAACCTTTTCCATTTAATCCCAGTCAAGTCAGCCTGCAAAAATGGAAAAAGAAACAGATTACTAAAGTATATGTAAAATGCTTATCTAAGAAAACACTAGACTCTAGGACTTCTGAAGTTTTGCATTCCTGAAGTAGGACCACACAGAACTTTTCTGCATACACCACAAAATGGAAAATTCTAGTTTACTCTGCCATGCCTTAAAAGTATTTCACTGAACTGAATCCAAGTTATCTCTCCTAGGTCAAGAGGAAAAAATCCTTCCCCAAAAAAAGATCAAGACTAAAATTCTATACGACAGCTGAAGGATGGATGGGTCTCTCAACCAATGTTTCTACAAATCTAGCGTTACAGCACGTGTCAACATAAACTTCTGTAAGAGCTCTAAACAGTAAATACTTAGTAAAAATGTAACATTTCAATATCATAATTTTCAATACACCCAAGAGGACAAACTAGTGCACTGAAAAAAAAAGTTAAAATATGACCCTTGGAAAAGAAGTGAAGGGTGGTCCAAGTGACAACTATACAAATCAACCAAAAAGCTGTTAAAAATGCTAGAGAAGTGGCAACTATTCTGGGTGAATGAGCTCTTGGGAGTTTGAAAAGTGGTCTCGTCTTTATGGAACCAATACACAACTGGATAAACTTACGGAACACTGCTTGGTGATATTCTGACCTTCTCTTATCCTGCAAATATAAAACAAGTGAAGAGCCATGCTAAACTCTGCAGTTATACAGGGCAGTAGCACAATTGCTGCTTGTATGTCCATCATATAAATGTCCAGGAGAACTGGAGGTAAAAAAGCAGCAAGTGATTGGGCTGGTTCAGGCCAGCAGCAGTAGTCACCTTAAGGAGAAAAAAGGACTGGTGAAAGGGAAACCCTTTCTACAAGGGATTAAACAAAGAGAGGAAAAAAATGTTATGTACTCACCATAGCATTCCACTTGTGTTGTCAGTTTTCATTCTTCAACGAATGGGTTTGGACCCTACCACCCTCTGATCAAACTCAGCCACTTTCTAAAGACTCTAGGATCCAACTCTCAAGGTCATCCTTTCCCATATTCCCCCTGACCAGCAGAAAACTTCAGATTGAGTTTGCTGCTATTAAATGACTAACCATCATAAAATACAAGCACGCTATGACATAAAAGTGATAGCTGAAAGATCAGGAGCTCAAACAGGAACTATGGTTCCTACCAATTCTGTTGGGTTTCTCCCAAAGTCATGAACTGGGGAAGGAGGGAGGGGAATTGAGGAAAAATGAAAACGCACACATGAAACATTATGGTAAATGCATAACTTCTCTACCTGTTGTCACTTTCATTCATTCAACAAATGGGGCAGAGTCCCTTGCTCAGGTAACCTTGGGTGGTCTTATGGGAGAATGTTCTGAAGAACCGCAGAACCAAAGGCAGATCTATTTCTAGAGATGATGTCCAATTTGTAGTGAGCACTAAAAGGTATGGGTATTAGACCAAGTGTCAGATGCACAAATACTGATTTGGCTGAAAACACTTTTGGTTGTCTTGGTAAGGAAAAAAAATAAATACAGGAAATACAATCTGTAATCCATTTAGCCAGTATAAATTTTAAAACTATAATTATAACAGTACAATTTCTGAAACTGGTCTTCCAAACTTTTACTAGTAAAGGAAACTGATCATTTTTTTCTAAAATTTCTTGGTCCTGTGAAGGTAAAAACGAAGTTGGGCATCTATATCAGGAGATGAAGGACATACTCTCCTTTATTTTCAAATTTGGGGAAGAAAATTGGGAAATTGATGAATTGATTGATACTGGCTTTGGAGGCAACTTTTGGTAAGGAAGGAATGATTTGTACATTAAGTAACCCTTATCTTTGTGAAATATCAAATATGGTGGCTTGGAAGATGGTGCTTGAAGTTCAGAAACGGGTTTTGCAGAAGTTACAGCCATCATAAAAACTGTTTTCTAAAAATGAAACTTGAGATCTACTTTAGCTGACTGGTCAAGGGAGAAAGTACTTAGTTTTGCAAAATCATAGTGAGGTCCCAAGGTGGAGTAGGGTCCTTCACTGGAGGTCCAAGTAAAAAGGTACCCTTAACAAAAGCCTTACATAATTTAGATGAAGCTAGAGAGAGAAGTGTCATCTCAGATGTGATAGTTTGAGATGGATGCTAACAACCTTAAGGGTGGAAAAATTTGCTCCACCTCAAAAATGAAGGCATGGAAATATAGAACAGCTGTAAACGGGACAGTAGAGAGGTCAGTCTCGGAGCCCAAAAGGAAAAACTTTTCCATTTATTTATGTAAATTCTCCTAGTCTATGGTTTATGAGGAGCGACTAGGATTTAACTGGGAAGGAAAGCCTGGAATGTCTCACCATCACCAGAATTGAAGAAACCATGCTGTCAAACTTGAGGTATGCAATGTCCAGGTAAATCTGCACTGACAATTAAGATAGGTCTGGACTGGAATCCAGCGGCCGAGGAAAACATAACAGGAGAGACCAAAGGAAAGGGAACTACACATTTTGAAGCCAGAAGGAAGCAATAAGTATTACTGTGCTTTTCAACCGAAGTGTTTTTGAAGACATTTGTGGATGACAGGCAGTAGAACGGTAAGCATAAAGGACACCAGAAGGCAAAACATGGACCAGAGCATCTCACTGACAGTCTGAGATAAGGCAAGGACAAAAAAACCTGCTGCATTTGTTGAAGGGAGATGCAAATGGGGTCTGTGGAAGATAATGTCTGCCACTGATTGGTTGAGACACCACTTATGAGACATGATGATCCTGCTGAGTTTGTCCGCTAGAATGCTGGATTTCACCAGTATGAGTGTTGCTACAAGAAAGCAGACGGATGAGATCCTCCACTGCCATACCCTGATTCTCGACAAAGGGGATAGGATCTGGTTATCCCATTTGTTGATGTACCAGACTATTGACATGCACTGTTTGCATTGCAATAGTCCCTAGAGGGGGAAGGACCTGAAAGGCCTGTAACACTAGAAAAGTACAGTTTTGTACCTACCATAAATGTAGATGTCCGATAGGTATGCATCTGCAGTCATCACATATGGGTTGTCCTGCCTCAGGCAGCCCTTCGATCGGCCGGATTCCAAAGTCTGGGTCCGGCGTCGGCTGATATCGCACTTTCCCTGACGTCAGAGCGTCTGGGGTATAAAAGCATCAGCCGACACCATCTTCCTCAGTTTTTCTTGCCCAGATGCCAGGTGCCCTCTAAGGAAGGCTAAATTTGGAGAGATGCATTTAAAAATCCAAACATGCACAGTAATATAAAAACAAATACACCATAATAGATCCCCCCAGCTAGCTATAAGAGGGGTAAGCACCCAAGAAATACCACAGAGGGGAAGGAGGGAGGGTAAACCTGACTGCAGATGCATACCTATCGGACATCTACATTTACGGTAGGTACAAAACTGTACAATGTCCTTCAAGGATGCATCTGCAGTCATCACATATGGGTAGAATACCATAGCCAATCTGGGGGTGGAGGAACTATGAAAAGGATGGTGTAGCTAAAATATCCTGCAGGACTGCCGTAGCAAAGCCTGCTCTGGATCTGGAATATAAAGGTAAATTGTAAAGCTTGGCAAATGTATGCACAGAGCTGCATGTAGCAGCTTCTAAAATGTCCTTGGTAGCCACCCCTCTTAGGAAGGCTGTGGAGGTGGCTGTGGCTCTCGTGGAATGAGGTCTAATGTTAGCTGGCACAGTTTTTCCATGAAAGGAGTAACAAAAACGAATGCAATTCCCTATCCATTTTGAAATTGTCTGTTTGGAAATTGCTTTTCCTTGTGCACCAGCAGAATATGCTACAAAGAGCCGGTCAGTCTTTCTGTAACTTTTAGTTCTGTCCAAGAAGTAGCGCAACTGTCTGTGCATGTCCAGGGTGTGCAGAAGTTTCTCCCCTTTGTTTTGTGGATTTAGAAAGAAGGTAGGCAAGTGAATAGCTTGGTTCAATGATACCCTGGATACCACCTTTGGCATAAATGTAGGATTGGTTCTCAATGAAACTCTGTCCTGATGAAAAATAAGAAATGGCTGCACTGCCATTAGGGCCTGTAACTCAGATACTCTTCTTGCTGAGGTTATGGCCAGAAGGAAGGCAGTCTTCCAAGACAGGAACTGTAGATTTGCAGATGCTGCTGGTTCAAAGGGAGGCAGTGTTAGTTTTTCCAACACAAAGTTAAGGTCCCAAGTAGGTAGAGGCGGTTTCCTTGGAGGATTGATGTTTTTTATTCCTCTTAGAAACTGTCTTAGGAGAGGATGAGAGAAGACAGGTGGATCAGTATTGTATTCGGCTGAAATTGCTGAAGCATGAATCTTAATGGAAGATTAAGACAGACCATTGCGGAACATTTCTGCCAGATATTCCAAGATATGTGCCATGTTCATCACGGTCACATCTTGGCCCTTTGTTGTGTTCCAAATGTGAAATCTTTTGCATTTTGCTGAATATGTCTTTCTTGTGGAAGGCCGGCGAGCTTCCATAATGATATCCTTCACTCTCTGGGATAGCTTATCCTGAGGAGTCGTCTAGGTATTTTCCAGGCTGTTACTTGCAAGGTTTTCAGGTTGGAATGCAGAGTTATGAAATTGTTCTGTGTCAGTATAAGAGGCCATAGAGGAAGAGGCCATGGTTTCGTATGTGACATGGTCTTTAACAGTGGGTACACCAGTGCTGTCTTGGCCAGTCCGGAGCTATCAGAATCACTTTTGGCTGCTCTGTTCTGATCTTCAGTAAAACCTTGGTCATTAATGGGAGAGGTGGAAATGCATACACTGTTAGAGCTCTCCAGCTGAAAGAGAGGGCGTCCACTTTCCATGCTTGTGGGTGGTATGCCCTTGTGCAGAATTTCTTCAGTTGATGATTGTGGGGGGAGGCAAATAGATCTATGTCCGGCCTTCCCCATGATTGGGTTACGAGTAGGAAGATGTCTGGGTGCAGCATCCATTCGTGTGCATCCAAGATATTTCTGCTTAGGCTGTCCGCCAGTATATTGTCTTTCCCTGGCACAAACTGGGACTGCAGCTGTATATTGGAGTTTCAAGGAAAGTTCCCATAGATTCATTGCCAGTCTGCAAAGAGGGTAGGGATGAGTGCCTCCTTGCTTGTTTATGTACCACATAACTGTGGTGTTGTCTGTCCTTAGTAGGTGGCCTTGATGCAGAAAAGGTTTGAAGGCCTCGATTGCATGTATCACTGCCAGCATTTCCTTTTGGTTTATGTGCATGCGTAGCTCCCTTTGTGACCACAGTCCTTGGATACATCTGCCCTCCATGTGGGCTCCCCAACCTTGGTCTGAAGCATCCGTAGTAATGGTTTGGCTGGCTCTTGGCTTGCTGAAGGGCAGCCCCCTGTTCGACTGGCAGGCTTGAGCCCACCACAGAAATTCCTTTTGGAGGCATGGAATGAGTGGGATCAAAGTTTCTAAGCTGTGACTGTGCTGAGTCCATAAACTCCTTAGGTACCATTGTAGTTTTCTCATATGCAGCCTTGCTTGTGGAATCAGAAGAATGCAAGATGCCATGTAACCCAGGGCCTGCAGGACTTTCTTGCAGTCAGCTGAGTTTGTCTTGTCAGATTCTTGAAGTAATCCGGTAGTTGTCTGTTTTTCTTCTGTGAGAAAGGCCATTTGGGTGGTTGTGTCTAGATCCGCACCCAGAAAAGTTATTCTTTGGGATGGAACAAGTCTTGATTTGTGAATGTTGACTGTGTATCCCAAGGCCTGTAGTAGGTGGATGGCATAATCCAAGTCCTTTAACAAAGTTTGTTGGCTGTCCTCTTGTATAAGGCAGTCGTCCAGATATGGGTATATTTGAATCCCCTGAAGTCTGCAGTGTGCAATCACTGATGCCAGGCATTTCGTGAATACTCTGGGCGCAGTGGATAAGCCAAAGGGCAATGCTGAGAATTGATAATGCTCTGACCCTGCAAGAAATCTGAGGTGTCTTCTGCAACTTCGTCCGATGGGGACATGCAGGTATGCCTCCTTGAAATCTAGAGTCACCAGCCAGGACCCCTTGCCCAGCATGGGAAGGAGTTGCTGTAAAGTCAGCATTTTGAATATTGGCACAATGAGATAAATATTCAGTGCGGACAAGTCGAGAATAGGCCTCCATTGATTTTCTTTTCTTGGAACAAGGAATAGTCTGGAATAAAATCCTTGGCCTTGTTCTGAAAGAGGAACCTTTTCTATAGCCTTCATTTGTATTAAGTTGGAGATTTGTTTCAAAGCCTCTGCCCTTTGGTTTGGTGGCAGGTCTGGCATGCCTTTTCTTTTTGGCAGTGTGTGGAAATGGAACCTGCATCCTTTGTCTATTTGCAGTGTCCATGTGTCCCTTGTAATGCTGTGCCAATTTTTTGAGAATAAAGAAAGCTTTCCGCCCAAAGGTACTTCTAATTGAGCCCTGGTCGGTGGAGTCAAAGCAAAGTCATTGCGTCTGTCCTTGTGTAGCAGTTGTAGGTCCTGCACTACCTCTCTGGTTGGGAGGCTGCCATTGATGGCCTCTGTAGGAGCCTCTAGCTTGCCCTCTACCTCTGGCCCGCCTGTTTCTGCCTCTGAAATCTTTCTGAGTCCGGAAAGGACCAATTCTTGCTAGGCCAATTTCTGCTGAATCTTGGTGGTTGGACTTGCAGAAAATCTTTGACTGTTTGCACAGATTTTGCCTTTTCTTCAAATTTCTTTAAGACCTCTTGAGCCGTGGAACCAAATAATTTTTGCTTTTCCAGAGGAGCATCCAGAAGCTTAGCTTTAACATAGTCTGGCAGAGATTGTTCCTTCAGCCAAGCATGCCTACGTATGACTGCACATGTCATAGCTGACCTACATGAAGCTTCCAATGCATCATAACCACACTGCAAGAAATGGTTACTAACCTGCTGGGAGTTGTGTACCAGATCCTGAAGGGATTTGCGATCAAGGGGCTCAGATGAAGACAGTTTCTTATGCAATTCATCTAACAAATACTCTTGGTACTGTATCATATGAAATTGACAATTTAATGCCCTCCTAGAAAGAGTTGCAGAAGTATACACTTTTTTACCCCATCTCACTAAAGCTCTGGACTCCCTTTCAGAGGGTAGAGGATTTCTAGCAGTGGCAGCTGCAACCCCTTTAGGGCCCTGGGAAATAGTTTCTGGATCAGCAGAGTGGGCCTTGTACAGGTGAAGATGCGAGTCCGGGACCCTGTAGTACCTATCAGGTTTGGCAGGAGCCGGAGGGAGAGAATCAGGGGCTGTACTAGAGTCAGAGTACACATCATCAATGACATTTAAAACAGGAGGTATAGCTAAAGGTCTATGCTGAGGCAAATGTAAAAAGGTCCTTAATCTTTTCCTGAAATCAGAGAATTCCTGACCATGCCATTGAAAATGCTCTCTCATAGTGTGTAGCGTCTCTCCAAAGGAAAACTCTTTAGGAGGGGAGGCCAAGGGAATAGATTCTTCAGCATCAGAATCCTCGTAGGCCGAATAAGCCTCCTCCTGGTGGTCTGAGAGAGCAGAGCCTTCAGAGGCCTCATCTGATGAGTGGGGATCAGAGGGCTCAACCCTGGGCCTTTTGTCTGGAGGTAGTTGCGAGCCCCTGTCCGGGTGAGGTTGAGAGCCCCTAATTAAGGAGATAAGATCCACCGCTAAACTTAGAATCTGTGAACCAGTGGAAGGTCCCTGAGGGGTAACCTTGGGAGGCAAAGCTTTTGAGAGTTTAGCAGCTTTAGCCCTAGAAAATGCTTTAATAGACATGGATGCAGGAGGCCTGGCTGCACCACGTGCAGGAGTAGATTTGTCTAAAGGAATGGTGTCGGAAGGTTCCAGGACACCAGTTTCAGTAGGTAATTCAATAACCGACTCGGCCGGGGCCTCCGGGGCCGAGGTAGTCGGTTGTGCGGTTTCGGTAATCGGAGGTACCAAGGACTCTGTTTCAGCAGAGACCTAGACACTCGCGGTAGGCCTGGCCGTGGTTTCAGCCGAAACCGCGGTCCGCGTGTCTGTCCTTGTCCTTCAGTTTCTTAACTAAATGTGAAGTCGGAGTCTCCGACGGCATCTTTTAAGCAAAACTAGCCCCAAAGAATTCCTCTGCAAACTCCGACCGACGTCTAAGCGTTCGTCAGTTGAAGGAAGCACAGGCTGAACAGGCCGAGATGTCGTGGTCTGGGCCTAGACAGGGGAGGCAGTAAGAGTGGAAATCCTTATGAGGTATTTGTTTCCCACAAGTTAAGCAATTATTAACTTTATCTGACATCGGCTGAGGCAAGAAAGAGTCCCCAACGGGGTACTTAGCTTTTTGAAGTCTTCGGTAGCTGAATTACAGGAGCTGGCTGACCGGCACTTGCGAACTGCTTCTGCTTCGGGCACCACGCGGCAAGAAAGACTGAGGAAGATGGCGTCAGCTGATGCTTTTATACCCCAGACGCTCTGACGTCGGGGAAAGTGCAACATCAGCCGACGCCAGACCCAGACTTTGGAATCCGGCCGACCGAAGGGCTGCGTGAGGCAGGACAACCCATATGTGATGACTGCAGATGCATCCTTGAAGGACATCGCCATTCTCACCTCTAGGCCCTTGATATGCAAATTGGTCTCTTGAGGGGACCACATGCCTTTACAGTTCATTCCAAATAATGACCCCAAAGTGGGAGGCATCCGTAGTCAATGTGGGACTAGGGGAAGGAGGATAAAAAGACTACCTTGATCGATCACCTTGTTGTAAATCCACTAAAGAGATTTTCTGCAACCCTGAAACAGTTTTACCGGATGTTTTAATGGACGGCGATGGAGACCGCTGAACTGCAGGGCAGTACAAGAATTGTTGCTTGCATGTCCATCATTTGGATGTCTCATATGGAGACAAGCAGTGGGAATTACAGTTACTGCAGCAGCCACTGAACCTAGTGCTTTGAGGACCAGTTTTGCCAAAGGAGAAGGAAGAGAAAATCTGGTTTGACATACGTCTTTGAAGTGAAGTCTGTTTTGAGGCAGTAGAGCTAGAGAAAGTACAGTTGTGTACCAACCATAAATGTAGGTGTTCGAGTGTATTCACTGTTGCAGTCATTACAATTGGGTTATCCTGCTGGCAGGCTACCCGCAGTCGGCCGGAGTTACAAAGTCTAGGTCCGGCATCGGTTGCTGTTGCCTCCTCCCTGACATCAGTGCGCCAGGGGTATAAAAGATGCAGCAGACTCCATTTTCTTCAGTTTTTCTTGCCCCAGATGTCAGGTGCCCCTAAAATGGTAGGCTAAATTATGCCAATAAGCATGCATGCACAAAAAACAACTTTTCCTTCATCTACAAGCAAATACACCACATAGGTTGTATAGAATAGAGAAGTACAGATAAGTCCCAGCAAAGGAAAAGGGGGGTGGTGGGAGGGTAACCTGGACTGCAACAGTGAATACACTCGAACATCTACATTTAAGGTAGGTACACAACTGTACTATGTTCATAGTGTTTCACTGTTGGTCATTACAATTGGATTGATCCCCAAAGCTAAGGTTGGGAGGCTGTTGCTAAATAGGATTAGGAGAGGCTATCAGGCCCTGCAGAACTGCAGTGTCAAAGCCTGCCCTGGATTTAGAGTAGAGAGGTAACTGATGGCGCTTTGTAAACGGTATGCACTGAACTCCAACTTGCAGCCTCTAAGATATCTTTGGTTGTTACTCCTCTGAGGAAGGCTGCTGAAGTGGCTGCTGCTCTGGCTGAATGTGGCCTAATGCCCTTAGGCACTTATTTGCCATGCTGTGAATAGCAGAAAAGTACAGTTTTGTACCTACCATAAATGTAGATGTTAGAGTGTGCATACAGCTGCAGTCATCACACTTGGGTTATCCTGCCGTCAGGCAGGTCCTCGGTCGGCCGAATTCCAAAGTCTAGGTCTGGCGCCAGTTGTCATCACTTCTTCCCTGACGTCAGTGCTGCAGGGGTATAAAAGAGGCAGCAGACGCCATTTTAAGTTTTTCTTGCCCCAGATGTCAGGTGCTCCCAGAAGGGAAGGCAATACATGATGTTATGCAAACAAACATAAGTAGATAAATCAAAACAGTAGTTGCAAGCAAATACATCATAAAGGAATACCCCAAACAGGATGTATGTTAAAGGTGTTTGTCATAAGCCCTGTCCTAAGAGGGGATGGAGGGAGGGTAACCTGGACTGCAGCTGTATGCTCACTAACATTTACGGTAGGTACAAAACTGTACTATGTTCATCGTGCATACAGCTGCAGTCATCACACTTGGGTAGAATCCCAAAGCTATGTAAGGGTGGCTGGTACTAAGCTGAATTAGGAGGGGCTAGAATGCCCTGCAGGACTGCTGTGGCAAAGCCCGCTCTGGATTGAGTATAGTGGAAGGTGGTAGTGCTTGGTGAAAGCGTGCACTGAACTCCAAGTAGCTGCTTCCAAAATGTCCTTGGTAGGGACCCCCTGAGGAAAGCTGCTGAGGTAGCTGTAGCTCTGGTGGAGTGGGATCTGATGCATACAGGCACTGATTTTCCATGACATGAACAAAAGCGTATGCAGTGGGCTATCCATTTTGAAATAGTCTGTTTGGAAATGGCCTTTCCTTGAGCACCTGTAGCATAGGACACAAAGAGCTGCTCAGATTTCCTGAATGACTTTGTTCAGTCCAAGTAATAACGAAGTTGCCTGTGAATGTCCAAGGAGTGTAGTAGCCTCTCCCCTTTGTTCTGTGGATTTGGATAAAAGGTAGATAAATGAATAGTCTGATTCAAAGCCACACTGGATACCTACCTTTGGGATGAAGGTAGGGTTGGGTTCGTAAGGAAACCCTGTCCTTATGGAAAATGATGAATGGTTGCACAGCCATGAGGGCCTGTATCTCCGAAACCCTGCATGCTGAGGTAATAGCCAGAAGCAAGGCTGTTTTCCATGACAAGTATTGTAGCTCTGCTGAAGAAGCCGGCTCAAAAGGAGGCAGTGTCAGCTTCTCCAATACGAAGATGAGGTCCCAAGCTGGAGCTGGTGGTTTCCGTGGGGGTTTTATGTTTTTCGCCCCTCTGAGGAACTGCCTTAATAGAGGATGTGAGAATAAAGGAGGATCCGTATTGTATTGCGCTGAAATGGCTGAAGCGTGGATCTTGATGGAAGAGAGGGTAAGGCCACTGTTTAACATCTCAGCTAGGTACTGTAAAATCTGAGGTATATTTATTACCCAAGGATTCTGGCACTTTGCTTGATTCCAGGAACAAAATAGTTTCCATTTGGCGGAGTAGGCTTTTCTAGTAGAGGGTCTCCAGGCCTCCAAGATGACATCCTGTACCTCCTTGGAGAGGAGGGTCTGTTGGCAAATGAAGGTATTTTCCATGCAGCTAGATTTAGAGTTCTGAGCTGGCTGTGAAGGGTCTTGTAGTTGTGCTGGGACAATAGAAGAGGAACTTGAGGTAGGATCCATGGTGGTGAGTGTGACAGGCTCTTTAGGAGAGGATAAGTGCTGTCGTGGCCAGTCTGGAGCAATGAGAATCATTTATGGCCTCTCTGCTCTGGTTTTTAATAGGACTTTGGTCAGTAGAGGTAGAGGCAGGAAGGCATAGACTGTCAATGCTGTCCAATTGAAAGAGAGTGCGTCCACTTTCCAGGCCTGTGGATGATGGGTCCTTGAGCAGAATTTTTCCAACTGGTAATTTCTGTGGGTAGCAAATAGATCTATGCCTGGCTGTCCCCATGCTTGAGTTATCTTTGAGAAGACTTGAGGATGCAACTTCCATTCATGTGGGTCTGTCATATTTCGGCTTAAGTTGTCTGCCAGTGTGTTGTCCTTCCCTGTCAGGAATTGTGCCTGTAGTTGAACTTGTAATTCCAATGCTGTGCTCCACAGGGTCATAGCTTGCCTGCACAGGGGGTATGAATGCGTCCCTCCCCGTTTATGTACCACATGACTGTGGTGTTGTCTGCCCTTATTAACAGCTGGCCCGGATGCAGTAGGTCCTTGAAGGTCATAAGAGCATATTGCACAGCTAGCATCTCCTTTTGGTTGTGTAGGTGCATCTGTTTTTGGGACCATTTTCCCTGGATGCACTGATCTGCCATGTGTGCTCCCCAGGCGTAGTCTGAAGCATCTGTTGTGATGATTTGACTTGTTTGTGGTATACAGAAAGGGAGACCCGTGTTTCTTTGGCATGCTTGAGCCCACCACAAAAATTCCTTTTGAAGGCATGGAATGAGTGGTAAAAATTGTTTCCAAGCTGTGGCTGTGTTGAGACCATAAGTTCTTTAGGTATCATTGTAGTTTCCTCATATGCAGCTTTGCAAATGGTATTAGTAGGATGCAAGATGCCATGAACCCCAGAGCCTGCAGGATTTTCCTTGCAGTTAGCCTGGTTAAAGTTGCCATTTTGTTGAAGTATTGAGACAGTTGCCCTTGTCTGGCGTGAGGTAAGCCATCTGGGCCGTTGTATTTAAGTTGGCACCTAGGAAAATTATCTGTTGAGACGGTATTAGTTTTGATTTCTTTTTGTTCACTGTGTACCCCAGGCAGCTCAACAGTTTTATCACAAACGCCAGATGCTGCAATAGAACGTCCTTGCTGTCTGCTTGGATCAGGCAGCCGTCCAGATATGGGTAGATTTGTATTCCTCGTCGTCTGCAGAAAGCAATTACTGATGCCAGGCATTTGGTAAACACTCTGGGTGCAGTAGATAAGCCAAAGGGCGATGCAGAGAATTGATAATGGGTTGAACCTGCAAGAAATCTGAGGTATCTTCTGCAATCTTGTCTGATAGGGACATGCAGGTATGCCTCCTTGAGGTCCAACGTTACCAGCCAAGACTCCTTGCCCAGCATGGGAAGAAGCTGCTGTAATGTGAGCATCTTGAATTTTGGTACCTCTAGATATGTGTTTAGAATAGATAGGTCTAAGATGGGTCTCCAATCTTTGTCCTTCCTTGGTACTAGAAATAGTCTTGAATAAAAACCTTGACCTTGTTCTTTTGCAGGTACCTCTTGAATTGCTTTCATATGCATGAGCGCGGAAATTTATTTTTGTGCCTCTGCCCATTGACTTTGTGGCAGGTTTGGCAAGCCTCTCATTTTTGGAAGGGTGTGAAAGTGGAACCTGTAGCCTCTGTCTAATATCCAGAATCCATTTGTCCTTTGTAACAATGTGCCAGTTTTTTGAAAATAAGGCCAGTTTTCCGCCCATTTAGCAAAAGTCATGGCGTCCGTTTTCTAAATGACTGTGGTCTATCTTCTCCACCTCTTGGGGCTGGGTGCTTGCCACTGCCTAGCTCTGTAAGATCCTTGAGGTTGTCCTCTACCCCTTGGGCATCTGTATCTACCCCTTTAGGGTCTGTCCGTGGCTGGAAAGGACCAATTTTTTGAAGGCCAGTTTCTGCTGAAGCGTGGAGGCTGTACCTGCAAGAAATCTTTAACTGTTTGCATAGATTTCGCTTTTTCCTCCATTTTCTTTAGTACCTCCTCAGCTTTAACACCAAACAATACATCTTTTTGTAGTGATGCATCTAATAACTTTGCTTTGACATGATCTGGTAAGGTTTGCTCTTTGAGCCAAGCATGTCTACGTATGACAGACCCCGTGACAGCAGCTCTACATGAGGCCTCTAAAGCATCAAAACCACACTGTAAGGTACGTTTCCCCACTTGCTCTGCTCCATGCAACAAATCCTGCAACTCTTTCAAATCTGGTGGTTCTGTGTGTGTCATTTTGCTTTTCAGCTGAGATAGCAAGAACTGCTGGTACTTTAACATATGAAATTGACAGTTTAATGCCCTCATGGTTAAAGTGGCTGATGTATACACCTTTTTACCCCCACCTTTCTAATGCTCTGGAACTCTCTGAAGGTAAAGGGATTTTAGCAGTAGAGGCCTTAATCCCCTTGGGACCCTGAGAAATAGTTTGAGTCAGCAGTAGGGCTTTTATAAAGGAACTGGTGAGAATCAGGAACCTGGTATTATCTGTCTGGTTTAACAGGGGCAGGAGGTAAAGAGTCTGGATTAAGACTGGCTTCTGCGTAGACATAATCCAAAATGTCTAAGACAGGAGGAATAGCCAGGGGCCTATGCTGGGGAAGCAGCAGAAATTCCCCGAGCCTTTTCTTGGAATCTGAGTAATCTTGGCCTTCCCAGTGGAAGTGCTCTCTCAATGTATGCAGGGTTTCCCCAAAAGAGTAGTCCTCTGGGGGGGGGGGGGCCGAGGGAATAGACTCCTCAGCATCAGAGTCTTCGAAAGGGGAATAGGCGTAATCCTGTTCCTCAGAAAGGTCTCAGGTAATAGAAGCCTGGTCTGAGGAAGGGTGGTCTTCCTCCAACCTGGGTCTCTTGTCTGAGGGGGGTTGAGAACCCCTGATGTGTGTAATCAAATCCTCAGCCATTTTAAGCATCTTTTTTTTTAGGCATGGGGCCTTGAGGGGGTCTGAGGACCCTGTTTTTTTAATTTTCATTGGAGCTTTAGATTTAGTGAACGATTTAGTAGAGAAGGTGGTAGGCCTGAAAACGCCTTCAGAAGTGGCAGGCCTTGCTAAACTTTCCGTTTCTCCGCCAAGAGTGGCGTCTGTATCTGCAGTGGGAATGGGGACAGAGGAACCTGCGACCTTGGGTACTGAAGTCGCTGGTAAAATACTTTCATCGGTAGTCAGGGGCTGCTTAGGTGCCTCGCTGAGAACCGGAGAACCAGTAGTTGGCCTTAGCGTGATCGCAGTACTCGGTGCAGGCCTCGGATGTCTGTCCTTATCCTTGCGCTTTTTGCCTAAAACTGATGTCGGAATATCCAACTATTAAATTTTTTGACAAAATAATGAAGGGCGAACTCCACCCGGCGCTTAGTGCGCTTGTTAAACCTAGCACAAAAACGGCAGGCCGAGACGTCGTGGTCTGGCCCTAAGCAAGGTATACAGTAAGAGTGAAAATCCTTATGCGGTATTTGCTTCCCACAAGAAATGCAATTATTAACTTTGTCTGACATCAGTCTGAGGCAAGAAAAGTTTCCCCAACGGGGTACTTAGCTTTAAAGACGACTTCGGCTGAAATACTTTTCGTAAATCTCAGGACCTGGCCGACCGGCACTTGCGAACTGCTTCTGCTTCGGGCACCGCGCGGCAAGAAAGACTGAAAATGGCATTGGCTGCCTCTTTTATACTCGTGCAGCACTGACGTCAGGGAAGAAGCGACGACAACCGACGCCGGACCTAGACTTTGGAATTCAGCCGACCGAGGACCCGCCTGACGGCAGGATAACCCAAGTGTGATGACTGCAGCTGTATGCACGATGATCGAATGCAGTGGCCTATCCAGGCTTTCCTTGTGATCCTGCAGCATATGCCACTAGAAGTTGTTCAGTCTTTCTGAAAGCTTTGGTTCTGTCCAAGTAGAAGCGTAGCTGCCTGTGAATGTCTAAAGAATGCAGAAGTCTCTCACCCTTATTCTGTGGGTTCGGATAAAAGGTAGGCAAATGAATTGTTTGGTTAACTCATTAACCCCGAGTACCTTCTCATGGCGCCTGCGTTTAAGCCCGAGCGCGCCATGAGAAGATACAATTTAAGCCGTTACCCCCCCCAGTGCTTCCACAAGCAAAAGAAAGTGTACTGCTGATTTTTAGTTCACCTTAATGTAAAACACTCTGAAATCGTAACTAAATATGTAATTTATCATATCTCGTTCCGATTCAGTGCGTTTTAACATTAAGGTCACATTGAAGTTTTTCAAAAAAGGCATTTGAAAAGTTCTTGCTAAGCAAGTGGTGGCAACCAATCGGATTCTTGCATTCCGAGCCACCACTTGCATAATACCTCCACCCCCAACCTAAGCTACTTTTTCTCCCCAATGGTGGGTCCCAGCAGCAGGTATTTCCTTCTTTCTGCGAAGAACTGGAGATTTTACCTGCTACTGAATCTTCTATTTTATTTCACCAGTCAAGGAATTCACGAACCGCCATATAGGCACTACCAGGAGTTCCCGTTCAGACACTGCAGTTTAGAGTTCCCGGTCAGCTCAACGCAACAACTATCTTCTTTTCCTGCTGTTCCCTGCCTAAGTGGTGAGGTACTGTACTTGTTTGTTTCTGCAAGAGTGCTCCGTTTATGTATATAGTACATTCTACTTCAGGTTGCTGCCATACGTTTTAACTGCATTTCTAACTACTGTTGGCAGACATCTGTGTCATTCAAACACTTATTTTTCGTCTTTATATTTGTTTTCATACTTGCTTATTGATATGGAACAGTACGACTGCAGTAGACCTTTCAGCTTTTTTTTTTTACAAAACTAGCAGACTGTTATACAGCATACATAGAAAAACAATGAGAAACCTGATGGATAAGAGACCAACTGTTTAATACCACTGGTTTATTTTTTAGTGCAAGACTGCAGGCATTCCTCTTAATTCCTTGCTAGTCATTCCTGTGGATATTATATATAAAATATGCGGTAGCGTTGTCTCCTCAGTCAGACGCTGTCCGGTTCGATTCTCAGCTAGAACGTCGTGTGTGGAGACGTGCGTGAATCGGCGAACCCTAACCAGAAAAAGCCGAAAGACAACTAAACCATAAGTGCATGCGTATTAGGTTCCCTTTACAATGAGGATACTTTTTATTTCCTGAATGTGCCATACTAATTACACCATTGTAAGGTGCAATCACAGCAAAGCATAATGAAATGAAACAAGATAATGGCACATGCATGACATATATGTGCAAGCTATTTTTGTAGGAGGAAAAAGGGGGGAAAAAAAGGTTTGCATCCATTTGTGTTTAGTCACCTGCTGCACTTTTAGACAACTCAAAGTGAGGTCTTTGTGCTGAGCTCCCATTTTTTCAGTATTGTATTCCTGCCTGGGTTTGTTATACGTCTCATTGAGTTTCTGCCAAGTTTCGTATTTCTTCTTACTCACAGTATAATTTGTCTTTGTGCCATTGTTCATGTCTTTCTCAGAGTTAAGATTCTTACTGGCCCAATATGGTTTGCAGTGAATTACATAGCTGCAGCTGAAACTGTTCAGCCTAACTTGCGGTTTATATCGCCTATATGATGCATTTATCCTGGGTTACTATTGCAAGAGTAACACTACTCATTAAGTGAATTTAAGAGCTGTAAAAATAAGTATTTAACCTTATTTACACTGAAAGCTATATCATAATTAGCATGTATCAGTTTCCATGTGAAACATTGTTTCCTGTCCAAAATGACTTTTTGAGACAGAAATGTGTAAGAACTCTGCATTTTTTTAGATCTTATTGGTGGTATTTTGCATTTATGGTGCATAAATTTTGAATTTCTAAATTGAAGAGCAAATGTTCACCAGGTTAAAAACAGACATATAACTCCAGCAGTTAGTAATATTCTGTGCCAGACATGTTCCATTTAAAATCTACAGCATGACAGTCTTCTAAAATCGTCTAAACATTTTTGAACTTTACTAAAGTTACAAGGCTGATTTATATAAGCTAATTAATGGGCTGTAGGTGCTGGATTGTGAGTCTAGAGTAGGAGGGTTGGGAGGATGTGTGGAATGTGATTATGGACCATTTCCTTTACTTAGAAAAATGTGGATGACTGGATTAATTACTGCTGCATGCCATAATGGTATTTGGTGGGCAGTAAACAGCATTTAGATAGTGTGTTCTTTTTTCCATTCAGCAAACTTTATATTGGAACTTCAGCTGTTGTCTGGAGCAGTATGGCTTAGCACCAAGTACTGTCAGCCTAACCTAAGTAAGTGTTGAGGCACAACCACTTCATTTTAGAATCAAAGATACAGTTTGTAGCAGGTATGGCTTATCAGTCTGCACCATTTGCTTACTCTAAAAATTATACAGCTGACGTGGCAGATTGGGCATCATCAGTATCATGTTTAGTAAAGATTATTGGTTGGGGTGTTGAATAGCAGCATTAGGTATAGATTTTTTATTCATGGTAGATACTTAAAGAAGCATGTATAGTTCAGTTATTTTAGAATCACAGCTATGAGCTGGAGCACATTGGATTGGTATGATGCACTGTATTATGTCAGTGCTGTAGTTTAGAGTGGGAGAAGGCAGAAGCATTTATTTTGTTCCACTCCAGTCCACAAGTCCATTTATGGGCAGGGTGGTGATGTTCAGTTCTATGGGGAAAATACCAGCTCCAGTGAAATAGACAGATGAACCCAGAGTATAATCCAGGTGACTTATGTTCACTTAACAGCATGGGCATCTACTTCAGCCCCCTGTAAGGTGAATGGGGAAAGTACAGTTTTGTACCTACCATAAATGTAGATGTCCGAACTGGATAGCATCTGCAGTCATAACAAATGGGTTGTCCTGTCGTCAGGCAGCCCTTCGGTCGGCCGGATTCCAAAGTCTGGGTCCGGCTTCGGCTGATGTCGCACTTCACCAGACGTCATCTCTGCTGGTCTTCGGGTATAAAGGCATCAGCCGACGCCATTTTCCTCAGTGTTTCTTGCCCCAGATGTCAGTTGCCCTCTTGGAAGGCTAAATTTTGGATAAATGCCAATGTTTCCAAAAGGATAGAAGGCAAACAAAAAATAAGCATGTATGTACATATATACAAACAAATACACCATAAGAGACCCCCCCCCCCCCCAGCTAGCTATTTGGAGGGTAAATACCCTAGGAGTACCACAGAGGGGAAGGAGGGAGGGTAATCCTGACTGCAGATGCTATCCAGTTCGGACATCTACATTTATGGTAGGTACAAAACTGTACTATGTCCTTCATGGATGCATCCGCAGTCATAACAACTGGGTAGAATACCATAGCCAACTAGGGGAGGAGGAAGAAGAAATTATGGTGTGGTTAGGATCCCTTGCAGTACAGCAGTGGCAAACCCTGCTCGGGATCTAGAATACAGAGGTAAATTATAATGCTTGGCAAATGTATGCACGGAGGTCCAAGTAGCCGCCTCAATAATGTCCTTGGTTGCCACTCCTCATAAGAAAGCTGTGGTAGTGGCTGTAGCCCTTGTAGAATGAGGCCTTATGTTCTGTGGAATTGGTTTTCCATGGAAGGAGTAACAGAATCTTATGCAATTTCCTATCCATTTGGAGATTGTCTGTTTGGAAATTGCTTTTCCTTCCCTTCCTGTTGCATAGGCTACAAAAAGCTGGTCAGTTTTTGTTACTTTTGGTTTTGTCCAGGTAGTAGCGTAGCTGTCTATGTACATCCAAGGTATGCAGCATTCTTTCCCCTCTGTTTTGTGGATTGGGGAAGAAGGTAGGTAGGTGGATTGCCTGGTTTAAAGACACTCTGGATACCACCTTAGGCATAAATGTAGGATTAGTTCTCATGGACACCCTATCTTGATGGAAGATTAGGAAGGGTTGTACTGCCATTAAGGCCTGTAGTTCAGAAACCCTCCTTGCTGAGGTAATTGCCAGTAGGAAAGCAGTTTTCCATGACAGGTGCTGTAGATCTGCTGTTGCTGCTGGTTCAAACGGAGGGAGTGTCAACTTTTCTAGCACAAAGTTCAAGTCCCATGCTGGTAATGGTGGTTTCCTAGGAGGTTTTACATTCTTGATCCCTCTGAGGAACTGCCTGAGTAAAGGATGTGAAAAGACAGGTGGATCAAAGCTGTATTCTGCTGAGATAGCTGATGCATGTATCTTGATGGAGGAATAGGACAGGCCTGTATGTAGAAGCTCTGCCAAATACTCCAGAATGTTAGCAATATCTATATTCGACACATCTTTTCCTCTTTCAGCACTCCAAATGACCAACCTTTTCCATTTTCCTGCATAGTTCCTTCTTGTTGAAGGTCTGCGGGCTTCCAGGATAATGTCTTTAACCCTTTGGGAAAGATTTGGATTAGTTGCTGCTATGTGATGTTCCAGGCAGTCAGTTGCAAAGTTTTTAGGTTTGGGTGCATGATGCTGTAGTTCTGAGTTAACATCAAAGGCATCAGGGGTATTGACCACATTTTCTCCTGAGACATGCTCCTCAGCAATGGGTACCAGTGTTGCCTTGGCCAGTTCGGAGCTATCAGGATTATCCTTGGACGTTCCTCTTTGATTTTCAGTAATACCTTGTGTATCAAAGGAAGAGGTGGAAATGCATATGCTGTCAGACCTTTCCAGCTGAAGGAGAGCGAATCCACCTTCCATGCAAGTGGGTGGAATGTCCTTGTGCAGAATTTTTTGAGCTGGTGATTGAGAGGGGAAGCGAATAGATCTATTTGTGGCATTCCCCATTTCTTTGTGATGGTCTTGAAGATGTCCGGGTGTAGCATCCATTCGTGAGCATCCGAGGTGGTTCTGCTTAACATGTCTGCTAGGGTGTTCTCTTTTCCCGGTACAAATATTGCCTGTAACTGGATGTTGTAGCTGAGTGCCAGATTCCATAGGTCCAAAGTCATTCTGCATAGGGGTATGAATGAGTGCCTCCCTGTTTGTTGATGTACCACATGACTGTGGTGTTGTCTGTCCTTATCATCAAATGGCCTTCTTTGAGGAATGGTCTGAATTTTTGGATTGCCAGTTTTACTGCCAGCATTTCTTTTGGTTTATGTGCAGGTGCAACTGGTCCTGAGTCCACAATCCTTGTACGCATTTGTCCAGCATGTGCGCCCCCCATCCTAGGTCTGAGGCGTCTGTTGTGATTGTTTGGCTTGTTCGAAAGTTGTGGAAGGATAGGCCTGAGTTTGACTGGCATGCTTGAGCCCACCATAGGAACTCCTGTTTTAGGCATGGGATTAGTGGTATTTCTGCTTCTAGGCTGTGCCTGTGTTGAGACCATAAATTCTTTAGGTACCACTGTAGTTTTCTCATATGCAGTCTGGCATGTGGGACCAAGATTATGCATGATGCCATGAAGCCATGAAGCCCAAGGCCTGCAGAACTTTTCTTGCTGTTAGTTTGTTCTGTTTTGTTAATGCCAAGAAGTAAAGAGGGAGTTCTTTTTGTTTTTCTGCAGTTAGGAATGCCATTTGTTTTACTGTGTCCAATTCCGCGCCAAAGAATGTTCTTGTTTGGGATGGTATCAGCCTTGATTTTTGAAAATTGACTGTGTATCCCAGGGCTTGTAGCAAGTAAATGACCCTTTGTAAATCTGTTGTCAGCTTGCTTTTGTTGTCCGCTTGTAGCAGGCAGTCGTCCAGGTATGGATAAATTTGGATTCCCTGTAGTCTGCAGTGAGCGATTACTGATGCCAGGCATTTTGTGAATACGCTGGCAGTAGATAAGCCAAAGGGCAATGCTGAGAATTGATAATGCTCTGATCCTGCAAGAAATCTGAGGTATCTTCTGCAATTTGGTCGAATGGGGACGTGCAGGTATGCCTCCTTGAGATCTAGAGTTACCAGCCAACACTCCTTGCCCAGCATGGGAAGAAGTTGCTGTAGGGTCAGCATTTTGAATTTTGGGACAATGATATATGTGTTTAAGATGGACAGGTCGAGAATAGGTCTCCAACTTTTTTCTTTTCTTGGTACTAGGAAGAGTCTGGAATAGAATCCTTTGCCCTGTTCTGTTATTGGTACTCTTTCCACAGCTCTCATCTTTGTTAATTCCGTTATCTGCTGTAGAGCTTCTAATTTCTGATTTGGAGGCAGGTTTGGCATTCCTCTTTTTACTGGTAAGGTGTGGAAGTGGAACCGGTAGCCTTGGTCTATGGTTTGCAAAATCCACTTGTCTTTTGTGATAGTGCCAATTTTTCGAAAATAAGGCTAACTTTCCGCCTAATGGTGCTGCTATTTGCTCCCTGGTAGGCGGAGTTAGAGCCAAGTCACTGTGATTGTCCTGTTGCAGTGGTAGTGGTTGTGTCTGTGCCTCTTATTACCTTGCCACTGTCGTCCTCTGTAGGTACCTCCTCTGGATTGATTTCTGCCTCTGGAGCATCTATTCCTGCCCCTTTGGGATCTTGCGGAGTCAGGAAAGGACCAATTTTTGGCAGGCCAGTTCCTGCTAAACCTTGGGGGCTGAACCTGTAAGAAATCTAACTGTTAGTACAGATTTTGCCTTTTCTTCCATTTTCTTCATTACCTGCTGGGCAGGTGTACCAAATAAACTGGCCTTATCCATAGGAGCATCTAATAGCTTAGCTTTAACATGATCCGGTAAGACCTGCTCTTTCAACCATGCATGTCTTCTCATCACTGTGCCAGTCATGGCTGATCTAAATGAAGCCTCCAGTGCATCATAGCCACATTTTAAGGAATGGTTACTAACCTGTTGTATGTTTATTCACCATTTCTAATACATATTTCTTATCTATAGATTCATCAGAGGATACTTTTTTAGTTAACTGATCAAGCATAAACTCTTGGTATTGGATCATGTGAAACTGACAGTTTAAAGCTCTAGCTGAGAGAGTAGCAGAGGTGTAAACTTTTTTCCCCCATCTGTCCAAGGACCTGGATTCCCTTTCTGAAGGAATAGGGTTTTTTGCTGTGGTCGAGGCTACTGCCTTATGCCCCTGGGAAATAGTTTCTGGGTCTGCCAGTGGGGCCTTGTATAGGTGGTGATGAGTGTCTGGGACCCTGTAAAATCTATCAGGTTTGGCAGGGGCTGGAGGTAAAGAATCAGGAGCAGTGCAGACATCATTAAATGCATCATCCACAACAGGCAAAACAGGAGGTATAGCTAAGGGCCTATGTTGTGGTAAATGCAGAAAGGTCCTAAGCCTTTTTCTTGAATCTGAGAAATCTTGTCCCTGCCATTGAAATTGTTCTCTCATGGCATGTAAGGTTTCCCCAAAGGAAAATTCCTCTGGTGGAGAGGCAGCTGGAATGGATTCTTCATAAGTAGAAAAAGGATCCTCTGGCTGTTCTGTAATGTCAGAGTCATCCGCAAAATCATCAGAGGACACTGGCTCGGGGGGCTCTGTCCTAGGTCTCTTTTCTGGGGGCTGAGAGGCCCTGTCTGGGTGAGATTGGGATCCCCTAATTAAGGATATTAAATCTTCTGCCAGAGTAAGCATATGTGAACTAGAGGTGGGCCTGTGTGAGGGAGGTTTAACAGGCACTGACTTAGCAGATTTGGCTGCTTTAGCCCTGGCAAAGGCCTTGATAGACATGGCTGCAAGGGGTCTAGCAGCACGTGCTGGGGTAGAAACATCCAAAGGGATGGTGTCTGATAACTCACTAGAAACCACAATTGTAGGCAAAATTTCTGAGGCCGATTCAGGTAAGGTAGCAGGAGCCTCAGTAGTAGCCATGGATTCGGCTGAGGATTGACCTGTTTTCTCGGTTTCGGCCGAAACTGAGACACTCATGCTTGCTTAACCGTGGTTTCGGCCGAAACCGCGGACCGCGAGTGTCTGTCTTTTTCCTTGCGTTTTTTAACAATTTGGGTAGTCGGAGGATCCGACGGCATAATGTAAGCAAAGTCTGGGCCGAAAAATTGTTCAGCAAACTCCGACCAACGCCTGAGCGTTCGGTTGAAGGAAGCGCAGGCCGAACAGGCTGCTAAGTCGTGGTCTGGGCCTAAGCAAGGCAGACAGTAAGAGTGGAAATCTTTATGAGGTATTTGTTTCCCACAAGTTAAACAGTTATTGACTTTTTCTGACATCGGCTGAGGCAAGAAAGAGTCCCCAACGGGGTACTTCGCTTTTTAGAAGTCTTCGAAGTAGTATTCGGTAGTAGTAATCTCTGGATCAGACCGACCGGCACTTGCGAACAGCTTCTGCTTCGGGCGCCACGTGGCAAGAAAGACTGAGGAAAATGGCGTCGGCTGATGCCTTTATACCCGAAGACCAGCAGAGATGACGTCGGGTGAAGTGCGACATCAGCCGAAGCCGGACCCAGACTTTGGAATCCGGCCGACCGAAGGGCTGCCTGACGACAGGACAACCCATTTGTTATGACTGCAGATGCATCCATGAAGGACATCCCTATCATTGGGAAGTGCAATAACTGCACTATACCTGTGCTTACAAGTCTGATTGGAAAAGGCAGATGTAAAGCAGAGTGTATCACCTGTTTTTTTCCAGTGTACTTGTGCCCTTTCTGTGCCCCCATGTCAGTTAGCAGCCAAGCCCTTCAGCACCAATGCCAGGAAGATCCCTATTCAGTTTTTTTCCCCAACTGCTCTTAGGTTGGTGGGTGCATCGCGGGGGGCATACCCAGCCAGCATGGATCTTGTGATCCACCGGGATCGCAGTTGGGAACTTGGAGACCCTTCAGCTCAGTCGCATAGTGCTGCTCTCCTAGGTAAGCATGGGCTTGGGTGTGCCACTGTGATGCAATGTTTCCCTCCGGGAAAGGACACATGCAAAAAGACACAGCCTGGGTCAGTCTTGGTCTTTTGACATGTTGCCTTGATGTAGCTCTCCACTCAGTCTCCCTCCCTTCAGGTGTAGTCAAGTGTATGTATGAGAGGGTAGTAAATGTATGAAGGTCAGGACAGCAATTAGTGAGTTACTTCAGTCCCTCATCCCTTAGGTCCATTGCTGAACGGGCACATGTAAAGAGAAAAGGCAGAATGCTGACACTGAAGGAGGACATGAGACCATAGTGGTATCAGCAGTCTGAGTGGGCAGCCAGCACAGCTATGGGACACTACAGATAACCAACATCTGGAGCCCCATGCCTGTCCTTGGCATATTAGTGGAGCGGTGGTCCTTACCTTGCTTTTTCTCTTTACATGTGCCCTGGCTGTGCACCCTTGTCAGTGTCCACCCATGCTTTATTTCAGATAAGTTAAGACAGTCTTCGGCATCACTGCGGAAGATGTTCACCTGTTCAAAATGGATGGCATTCTCCTAACTGAAGAGGGCATTTCGTTGTTCTTGACCAACCTCCACAATGGCGTGAGGAGAGCCATGCAAGATTGCCAAGATGCAGCTTGTGAGAAGAATGGAAAAAGTACAGTTTTGTACCTACCATAAATGTAGATGTTAGAGTGCTAATACAGCTGCAGTCATAACAGATGGGTTCTCCTGCCGTCAGGCGGGTCCCTTGGTCGGCCGAATTCCAAAGTCTAGGTCCGGCGTCGGTTGTCGTCGCTTCTTCCCTGACGTTGCGACAGGGGTATAAAAGAACCAGCAGACGCCATTTTCTTCAGTTTTTCTTGCCCCAGATGTCAGGTGCCCCCAGAAGGAAGGCAATACATAAATGTATGTAATAAAGCAATGCAATATAATCAAAACACAGTAGTTGCAAGCAAATACACCACAAGTGAATACCCCAATCAGGTTGTATGAGGAGGTGTTAGCCAATAGGCCTGTCCCAAGAGGAGAAGGAGGGAGGGAAACCTGGACTGCAGCTGTATTAGCACTCTAACATCTACATTTATGGTAGGTACAAAACTGTAGTATGTTCATCGTGCATACAGCTGCAGTCATAACAGATGGGTAGAATCCCAAAGCTAAGAAAGGGGTGGTAGGCACTAGGTGGAACTAGGAGGAGCCAGGATGCCCTGCAAGACAGCAGTGGCAAAGCCTGCTCTAGTTTTGGAGTATAATGGTAGGTGGTAGTGCTTGGAGAGGGTATGCACAGAACTCCAAGTGGCTGCTTCCAAAATATTTTTGGTAGGAACTCCTCTGAGGAAAGCTGCAGAGGTAGCTGTGGCCCTTGTGGAGTGAGATCTGATGCCTGCAGGTACAGTTTTACCATGAAAAGAGTAACAAAAACGTATGCAGTGGGCTATCCATTTTGAGATTGTCTGTTTGGAAATTGGCTTCCCTTGAGCTCCTATAGCATAGGACACAAAGAGCTGTTCTGTTTTTCTGAAAGGCTTTGTTCTGTCCAAATAATAACGCAGCTGTCTGTGGATGTCCAAGGAATGTAGTAGTCTCTCCCCTTTGTTTTGAGGGTTAGGGTAAAAGGTAGGTAAGTGGATAGCCTGATTCAAACCTACCCTGGATACCACCTTTGGCATAAAGGACGGGTTGGTTCGTAAGGAAACTGTGTCCTGATGGAAGATGATAAAATGCTGCACTGCCATGAAGGCTTGTAGTTCCGATACCCTGCGAGCTGAGGTGATAGCCAAAAGGAAAGCTGTTTTCCAGGACAAATATTACAAATCTGTTGAGGCATCTGGCTCAAAAGGAGGCAAGGCCAGCTTTTCTAGAATGAAATTGAGGTCCCAAGCAGGTATTGGTTGTTTCCTTGGAGGTTTTATATTCTTAGCCCCTCTGAGGAACTGTCTTAAGAGGGGGTGAGAGAATAAAGGTGGATCAGTGTTGTATTCTGCAGAAATGGCTGAGGCATGGATTTTGGAGGAAAATGAAAGTCCACGGCGTAGCAGCTCAGCTAGATACTGTAATATTTGAGGAAAATTTAGTTTTCCAGGATTCTGGCCCTTTTTCTCATTCCAGGCACAGAACCGTTTCCATTTTGCTAAGTAAGCTTTTCTAGTAGACTGCCTTCTGGCCTCCAAAATGACATCCTGCACCTCCTTGGAGAGTAGGGTCTGTTGTGATGTTAAGGAATCTTCCATGCGGCCAGATTGAGTGTTTTCAGCTGACTGTGGAGAGTTTTGAAGCTGTGCTGAGTCAGAAGAGGCATTAGAGGTAGGGTCCATGGTGGGGAATGCGTCAGGCTCCTCAGGAGTGGGTACCAGTGCTGTCTTGGCCAGTCTGGAGCAATGAGAATCATCTTTGGTCTGTCTGCTCTGGTTTTTAATAGAACTTTGGGCAGCAGAGGAAGAGGCGGCAAGGCATAAACTGTCATTGTTGTCCAACTGAAAGAGCGTCCACTCTCCAGGCCTGTGGATGAAAAGTCCTTGAACAGTATTTTGTCAATTGCTGATTTTGGTGGGAGGCAAAGAGATTTATGTCTGGCCATCACCATGCTTGTATTATCTCTGTAAAAACTTGAGGATGCAACTTCCATTCGTGTGGATCTGTCATATTTCTGCTTAGGTTGTCTGCCAGCGTGTTTTCCTTGCCTGGCAAGTACTGTGCTTGAAGTTAAGATTTGTAATTCCAGAGCCATGTTCCAAAGTGACATGGCCAGCCTGCATAGGGGATATGAATGGGTTCCTCCCTGTTTGTTTATGTACCACATTACTGTGGTGTTGCCTGTCCTTATCAATAGTTGACCTGGATGCAGAAGGTCTTTGAAAGCTATAATAGCATTTATTACTGCTAGCATTTCCTTTTGATTGATGTGAAGGTGCTTTTCTTTTTGGGACCATTTGCCCTGAATGCACCGATCTGTCATGTGCGCTCCCCAGGCGTAGTCCGAGGAGTCTGTTGTGATGACTTGATTTGCTTGAGGCTTGCAGAATGGGAGACCTGTGTTTGTTTGGCATGCTTGAGCCCACCACAGAAATTCCTTTTGAACACATGGAATCAGTGGTATTATTGCTTCCAAACTGTGGCTGTGTTGAGACCATAGGTTTTTCAGGTACCATTGAAGTTTCCTCATATGCAGCTTTGCACATGGGATTAGTAGGATGCAAGATGCCATGAATCCCAGAGCCTGCAGGATTTTCCTTGCAGTCAGCCTGGTGAAATTTGCTAATTTTCTGAATTATTGAGTTAGTTGCCCCTGTTTCTCTGGCGTGAGGTAGGCCATCTGGGTGTTTGTGTCCAAGCTGGCACCCAGGAAAATTATTTTCTGAGAGGGTATTAGCCTTGATTTCTTTTTGTTGACTGTATCCCAGAGAGTTCAACAACATTATTACAAAAGCCAGATGTTTCAGAAGTATGTGCTTGCTGTCCGCTTGGATCAGGCAGTCGTCCAAATATGGGTATATTTGTATCCCTTGAAGTCTGCAGTAGGCGATTACTGATGCCAGGCATTTCGTGAATACTCTGGGCGCAGTAGATAAGCCAAAGGGCAATGCAGAGAATTTATAATGGGTTGAACCTGCAAGAAATCTGAGGTATCTTCTGCAATTTTGTCTGATTGGGACATGCAGGTATGCCACCTTGAGGTCCAATGTTACCAGCCAAGACTCCTTGCCCAGCATGGGAAGAAGCTGCTGTAATGTGAGCATCTTGAATTTTGGTACTAGTAAAAATGTGTTTAGGATGGATAGGTCCAGAATAGGTCTCCAATCTTTTCCCTTCCTTGGTACCAGGAATAGTCTGGAATAAAAACCTTCACCTTGTTCTTGAGTAGGTTAACCTCTAATAGCTTTCATGCCCATGAGATCTGAAATTTGTCTTTGTGCCTCTGCCCTTTGGTTGTGTGGCAGGTTTGGCATGCCTCTCATTTTTGGAAGGGTGTGGAAATGGAATCTGTAGCCTCTGTTTATAATGTCCAGGATCCATTTGTCTTTTGTGACAATATGCCAATTTTTCGAAAATGCCAGTTTTCCGCCTAAGGGTACTGCCATTTCAGCCTTGCTTGGCATGCAAAGGGGAAAGTCATTGGGCTTGCTTTCTGAATGGCTGCGAACTATCCTCACCACCTCTGTGTAGGAGCTTGCCATTGTCTGCCTCTAAATGATCCTTGAGATTGCCCTCTGCCCATCGGGCGCCTGTATCTACCTCTTTGGGGTATGTCCGTGGCTGGAAAGGACCAATTTTTGGAAGGCCAATTTCTACTGAAATGTGGAGGTTGTACCTGTAGAAAATCTTTCACAGTTGGCATTGATTTAGCCTTTTCCTCCATTTCTTTAATACCTCTTCAGCTTTAACACGAAATACATCCTTTTGTAGAGGGGCATCTAGTAATTTAGCTTTGACATGATCTGGTAAGGTTTGCTCCTTGAGTCAGGCATGTCTACGTATGACTGATCCTGTAACAGCAGCTCTACATGTGGCCTCTAGAGCATCAAAACCACATTGCAAGGTATGTTTACCCACTTGTTCTGCACTACGCATCAAATCCTGCAAATCCTTCAAGTCTGGTTGTTCAGGTTGTGACATTTTGCTTCTCAACTGTGATAACAGAAACTTTTGGCACTAACATATGGAACTGGCAGTTTAATGCCCTCATAGTTAAGGTGGCCGAGGTGTATACCTTTTTTCCCCACCTTTCTAAAGATCTGGAATCTCTCTCGGAAGGTAACATTTTTAGCAGTGGAGGCCTTAATTCCCTTGGGCCCTGTGAGATAGTTTCTGGGTCAGCCGCATGGCTTTTGCATAGAAATTGGTGTGAGTCAGGAACCCGGTAGTACCTGTCAGGCTTGACTGGGGCTGGAGGTAAAGAATCCGGGTTAAGGCAGGCCTCCGAATACACATCTAGTATGTCCAAGACAGGAAGTTTAGCCAGAGGCTTGTGCCGAGGTAGCAAGAGAAAACCCCTAAGCCTTTTCTTGGAATCTGAATACTCTTGGCCTTCCCAGTGGAAGTGTTCCCTTAAGGTATGCAAGGTTTCCCCAAATGAGTGGGGGGGCAGAGGGAATGGACTCCTCTGCATCAGAATCTTCAAAAGGGGAGTAAGAATGTTCCTGTTCATCAGAGTGCTCTGAAATAAGAGGCCGGGTCAGAGAAGGGGTATTCTTCCTCCACTATGGGCCTTTTGTCCGGGGGGGGGGGGGTTGAGAACCCCTGATAAGAGTAATTAAATCCTCAGCCATTTTAAGCATCTGTTTTTTAGGCATGGGGCCTGGAGAAGGGCCCTGTGTAGCTGGTCTCCTAGAATGCATGGCTGCTTTAGACTTAGTGAAAGCATTGATGGAAAAAGAGGAGGAAGGTCTGAAGACACCTTGAGAGGAGGCAGACCTGTCTACATTTTGAGTTTCACCACCAAGAGTGGCTTCGGTATCTGTAGTCGAGGTGTGGGCTGAGGAGCCTGCGACCTCGGGCACAGAATACACCGCCAATGAAGTGTTGTCGGTAGGCAGGGGCTGCGTAGGCACCTCGCTGAGAACCAGACCACCAGTAGTCGGCTTTGGCGTGGTGTCGGTAGAGCCCACGGACATCGTGCGTTGGTCCTTATCTTTGCGGTTTTTTTAGACAAAACTGGAGTCGGAGTATCCGACGACATTATATAGTTAATTTTTTTTGCCAAAATAGTGCTGGGCGAACTCCGCCCGACGCTTAATGGTGCGTTTGTTGAATGTAGCACAAAAACGACAGACCGAGACGTTGTGGTCTGGGCCTAAGCAAGGAATGTAGAGGGAATGAAAATCCTTATGCGGTATTTGCTTCCCACATGAAATACAATTATTAACTTTGTCTGACATAGGTCTGAGGCAAGAAAAGTTTCCCCAACGGGGTACTTAGCTTTCAAGAAGACTTCGGTTGCAAAATTTTCGTAATTTCAGGAGCTGGCCGACCGGCACTTGCGAACTGCTTGTGCTTTGGGCACCGCACGGCAAGAAAGACTGGAGAACATGGCGTCGGCTGGTTCTTTTATACCCGTCGCACTGACGTCAGGGAAGAAGCGACGACAACCGACGCCGGACCTAGACTTTGGAATTTGGCCGACCGAGGACCCGCCTGACGGCAGGAGAACCCATCTGTTATGACTGCAGCTGTATGCACGATGAACATCACCCATGACCAAGTCGGACCAATATAGTAAGTAAAACACTTATGAAATGTGTTGTGTAAAATTCATTTCTCTGAGCTTGGCAAACTACTCTTATGGAAATTATGACTTTTTTTCATATTTTGGTAAATAACTTTGCAAGGGAGCACCTCAATGTGCAAAGTAATATCTCATTTTGAAGAAAGTATTGCTGGTTCCAACATGATAAAATAATTGTGCCTGTATGTTTGACATGTGCAGATATCAAAGTTTGTTTGGTACTTACGGTTATGGAAATTATGATTTTTTTTCATATTTTGGTAAATAACTTTGAAAGGGAGCATCTGAATGTGCCAAGTAATATCTCATTTTGAAAAGATATTAGTTCTAACATGGTAAAAGAATGGTGCCTGTATGTTGTACTCATAGGCAGATATCAAAGTTTGTTTCTGACTTAGGTTATGGAAATAATGATTTTTTCACATTCTGGTAAAATAACTTTGCAAGGGAGCATCTCATCGTGTCAAGTAATATCTCATTTTGAAGACAGTGTTACTCCTTACAACATAGCAAAAGAACTGTTGTCTGTGCACTGTACACGTACATATCACAGTTTGTCATGTACGAATATGAAAATTATACATTTACAATACTTCATTATGCCCATATCTTTGTGAGGGAGCATGGTAATCACACAAATGATTCATCATTTTGAAGCTGACATTCAGATGCACAACTTCTACACTGATATGTAGGCTCTGTTACAGGTGATATATTATGCTTTATCAATTATGAGAAATATTATATTAATCATATTTCTGTGAATATCTCATGAAAGGAGCGTCACACAGTAATGGCTACGGTATCATTTTAAAGCTGACATTCATACTAACAAAGTAAATTCAAATTGTATGGGTCTGCATGGTACATAGACCAAGATACTGTGCTTTGCTTTTCCAAAAAGGTAAAAAATATGCGCAATATCAGCATTCCTTGCCAAATATTTAATAATTACTTTGATATGCACTAAACATTTACCCTGTTGGAAAGGTCAGTGTCTGCTGATCAACTTTCACCTTTACATTTTTAGTGTAGCTCTTACAGTTGAGAGTTATGAGCATTTGTTTTCTGTATAGTATTACAAATGGACTTTCTGAAAATGAGCTCAGGCTTCACTGTTGTTCCTATGGTGGAATTAAGCAGGCAGCTTTTTCTGAGCTGCTCCAGAGTAAAGTTAAGGGCCAGACTGGACACTACCTTAGGCATAAATGTAGGGTTTGTCCTCAGAGAAACCCTGTCAGGATGGAAAATGATAAAAGGTTCCACAGCCATGAGTGCCTGTAACTCTGAGACTCGTCTAGCGGAGGTTATTGCTAGGAGCAGAGCTGTTTTCCAGGATAAGAATTTTATATCAGCTGCAGAGGCTAGCTCAAACGGAGGCAGTGTGAGTTTTTCCAAGACATAGTTGAGGTCCCATGCAGGTACTGCTGCTCTCCTTGGAGGTCTTATGTTTTTGGCCCCTCTGAGGAACTGCCTTAGTAATGGATGAGAAAAAATAGGTGGTTCTGTATTGTAATGAGCTGAAATGGCAGAGGCATGAATTTTAATTGATGAAAAGGAAAGGTATTTATCCAGCATCTCAGTTAAGTATTGCAAAACCTGAGGAATATTTGGAACAATCGTGTCAATGCCTTGTGCCTGGTTTCAAGAACAGAATCTCTCCCATTTTTCTGCATAAGACTTTCTGGTGCTAGGCCTCCTGGCCTCCAAAATAACATCCATAACTGCTTGAGAGAGAGGTGTGCCTTGCATGGCTACATTACCCGCCATGCTGCCAGGTTTAAGGTCCTGCATTGGCTGTGCAGTATCCGACTGTCTTGTTGGGTCAGTAAGTGAGGAATTTGAGGTAATGTCCAAGCTGGGCATTGAGACAAGCTCTTTAGAATTGGGTACCAGTGCTGGCGGGGCCAGTCTGGGGCAATCAGTATTTTTTGGCTTCTTCTGTCTGACCTTGAGTACCACCTTGGGTAGGAGAGGCAGAGGAAGAAAGGCATACACTGTTAGGTTTTTCCAGCTGAAAGATAGAGCATCCACTTTCCATGCTTGCTTGTGATAAGTCCTTGTGCAGAATCTCTGTAGTTGGCAGTTGTGAGGAGAGGCAAATAGGTCTATGTCCGGGCATCCCCAGTTCCTTATGCTGAAGACTTGTGGATCCAATTTCCACTCGTGGGGATCCATTAGGTTTCTGCTTAGTTCGTCTGCCAGAGTATTTGTCCTTCCTGGCAGGAACTGTGCTTGCAGATGTATTTGGTAAGTCAGTAATGTGTCCCACAAGTTCATGGCTAGTCTGCAGAGGGGGTAGGAATGTGTGCCTCCCTGCTTGCTTATGTATCACACGACTGTAGTACTGTCCATCTTCATCAGTAGCTGTCCTGGATAAAGTAGATCCTTGAAGGCCGTCAGGGCATTCTGAACAGCTAGCATCTCTTTTTGATTGATATGTAGATGCATTTGATTTGCAGACCATGTGCCCTGAATACATCTTCCTGCCATATGGGCCCTCCAGGCAATCTCATGCATGTGTTATCAATGTCTGCCTGGCTGTGGGCAAGGTGAATGGCTGTCCCGTGTTGTGGTGACAGGCTTTTGCCCACCAGCGAAACTCCTGTTTTAGGCAGGGAATGAGGGTAATTATTGTTTCCAGCCTGTGGCAATGTTGAGTCCAAACACTTTTCAAGACACCATTGAAGTTTTCTCATATGCAGTCTTGCATATGGAATTGGCAGAATGCAGGATGCCATGAAGCCCAAAGCCTGCAGAATATTTCTTGCAGATAACTGGGTCTTTGTTGCCAACATTTTGAAATAAATTAGCCAGTTGTCTGTTTGTCTGGCGTGAGATAAGCCATCTAGGCAGTTGTATTTAAGCTTGCACCCAGGAAAATCTCTTGAGAGGGTACGAGTTTTGATTTCTTTTCGTTTACTGTGTACCCTAGACCTGTTAGTAATCTTTTTACAAACGCCAGATGCTGTAGTAGAATGTCCTTGTTCTCTGCTTGAATAAGGCAGTCATCCAAGTAAGGATATATTTGTATTCCTCTGTCTGCAAAATGCAATTACTGGTGCCAGGCATTTTGTGAAGACCCTGGGCGCAGTAGATAAGCCAAAGGGCAGTGCAGAGAATTGGTAGCGCATTGAGCCAGCTATAAATCTGAGGTATCTTCTGCACGACTGTCTGACTGGGACATGCAGATATGCCTCTTTTAGGTCTAAAGTCACAAGACAAGCCTTCTTGCCCAGCATGGGCAGAAGCTGCTGCAGAGTTAACATTTTGAATTTTGGAATATCCAGGAATGTGTTTAGGAGAGACAAGTCCAGTATTGGTCTCCAGGCTTTGTCCTTTCTGGGCACCAAGAGGAGCCTTGAGTAAAATCCTAATCCCCGCTCTTGCTGTGGTACTTGCTGAATGGCTCATGTCCATGAGGGATGAAACTTGTTTTTGTGCCTCTGCCCATTGACTGCGTGGCAGGTCTGGCATACCGTTTGACCTTGGCAGGGTGTGAAAGTGGAACCTGTAGCCTTGTGATACGATATTTAAGACCCATTTGTCTTGGGTGATCATGTGCCAATTTTGTGAAAAAAGTGCTAGTCCCCCCCCCCGAAGGAGCTGCCAGAAGGTAAGTGCTTGGTGCTGGCAGGGGAAGTCATTGAGACTGTTTCCTGTATGGCTGTGATTTTCTCTCCGCTTTTGGAGGTAGAAGCACCCCATTGTTTAGGCCTGTATGAGCCTTGGGGCTGTGATCTGCCTCTGGGGCATCTCTATCTGCCTCTTTCTGGACTGTCGGACACTAGAAAGGACCAATTCTTTGTAGGCCAGTTCCTGCTAAATCTGGGAGGCTGTACCTGCAAGAAATCCTTGACGGTTTACTTAGATTTAGCTTTGTCCTCCATTTTCTTCAACACCTCTTCTGCTTTAGCACCAAACAAGGTATCATGCTGTAATAATGGAGCATCTAATAGTTTTGCTTTAACATGATCGGGCAGATTCTGTTCTTTTAACCAAGCATGCCTCCTAAAGACAGAACCTGTAACAGCAGTCCTGCAGGAGGCCTCTAGAGAATCAAAACTACACTGCAAAGTATGCTTTCCCACTTGTTCAGCTGCATGCAATAAATGCTGCAATTCTTTGTTTTCTGCACATTCTTAATTTGTCAACATTTTCTGTTTAAGCAGTGACACAAGATATTGCTATTTAAGCATATGAAACTGGCAATTTAAAGCTCTTACAGCAAAGGTAAGAAGTATAAATATTTTTCCCCCATCTGTCCAGGGCCCTTGAATCCCTATCAGAGGGAATAGGGTTTTTTTTGCAGTGGAAGCCTTGACCCCTTTGGGACCCTGAGAGAGTTTCTGGGTCACCCGCAAGGTTTTAATAAAGAAACTTATGTGACTCGGGAACCCTGTAGTATCGGTCTGGCTTAACAGGAGCTGGTGGTACAGAGTCAGGAGACAGACAGGACTCTGAAAATACATCTATAATGTCTAAAACAGGAGGAATAGCAAGGGGCCTGTGCTGGTGTAATAAAAGGAAGTCTCTGAGCCTTTTCTTGGACTCTGAGTAATCTTGGCTCTCCCAGTGGAAATGCTCCCTCACAGCATGCAGCGTCTCCCCAAAAGAATAATCCTCAGGAGAGGCTGAAGGGATAGATTTCTTCAGCATCAGAATCCTCATAGGGAGTAAGAGAATATTCCTGTTCAGAAGAGGAATCAGAGGAAATGGAAACCTGATCTGAAGATTCATATTCTATCTCTTGCCTAGGCAGGAGGGGGATGGGAACCCCTGATCAAAGTAATTAAGTCTTCGGCCATTTTAAGCATCTGTTTTTTAGGCATGGTGGCCTGTCCATGAGAATGCTGTACTTGCTTCTTAGTCTTTAAAGCTGCTTTAGTCTTCGCCTTTGAAGCTGAAGTTGGTTTCACATATAACTGAGTAGGCCTGAAAACACCCTCAGATGCCGATGCCTGCTCAGCGGCTCTGGACCAGTTTCAGAGTGTCCAATACCTTGAGTTTACAGCGGCCTAGTCAGCTCCACGTAGGAGTCGGAAGCGGCCTGTGGCTCTGAAGTAGGTGTCCGGGGCCGCAAAAATGCCTCACTGAGAACCGGCGACAGGCCTAGCGGAAGCCTAGTCGTCGGTTTTGGACCTCGGATGCCTGTCCTTTTCTTTTTCTTTGTGCTTTTTATAAAATCCGGTAGTTGGCTGTTCCGACGGCATTATACAATTGAATCTTCTGCCAAAGTAATGAAATGCAAAATCGTACAGACGCTTAATAGTGCGTTGGTTAAATCTAGCACAAAACCGACAACTAGCAACGTCGTGGTCAGGGCCTAGGCAAGGAATACACTAAGAATGAAAATCCTTGAAGTATTTACTTCCCACAAGAAATACAATGAACTTTTTCTGACATCTGTCTGGAGCAAGAAAAAAAAGTTTCCCCAGCGGGGTACTTAACTTTAATGAAGACTTCAGATCTGAAATTCGAATTTGAAAATCTCAGGAGTCGGCCGACCGGCACTTGCAAACTGCTTTTGCTTCGGGCACCGCGCAGCAAGAAAGACTGAAAAAAATGGCGTCAGCTGCATCTTTTATACCCCTGGTGCACTGATGTCAGGGAGGAGGCGACAGCAACAGACGTTGGACCTAGACTTTGGAACTCGGGCTGACTGCAGGTAGCCTGCCAGCAGGATAACCCAATTGTAATGACTGCAACAGTGAAACCCGATGAACATCTGACTGCATCCAAGCAAACCCCTATAAATTCCACTACCTGAAATGAAGTTGTCATTAGTGCATACTGATCATCACCAGTGAGTGATAACTGGAGTAACAGTCTCCATCTTTAAAGAGTACATGCCTGGTTGGTGTGCTAATGAGGAAGTCTAAATAAGGAAACTCAATTTAACCAGTCTTAGGTGAACTGCTACCACTGCCATGCTTTTGAACACCCTGGGGGCTGTGGTGAGACCTAAGGGCAGGGTTCTGAACTGACGACAGCTGGCTCCCAACCAGAAGCGTAGATACCTTCAAGAGCACCTGTTTATTTTGATGAGGTAGTACGTATCTTGAAAAATCGATGGAGTACATACAGTCATCCTTCTGAAGTAGAGGCAAAACAGACTGAACCATGGCCATCCAGAACTTAGCATTCTTTACAAAACGGGTTCAGATAAGAGATCTAAGATAGGTCACGGGTCCCCTGTCTTTTTTTGGCATTAAAAAGAACTTTGAATAAATTCCAGATCCTGTTTTGTCTGGGGGGACCGCTTGGATGACTCGTACAACTTTCTGATCTCGAGCTGCCAGCTCCCTCTGATTGGGTGGATCATTAGAGAGAATTTTCCAGTTTTACAGGAATTTGTAAAATGGGAATGAAATATCATCTTGATATGATCCTTTCCACCCAAGAGTTGTTTGTGATGGTTATCCAGGCTTCTTGGTGCAAGGTTAAGTGCCCCCCAACTGCCTCCAGAGTGCGGCAGTCAGGCAACCTTTCAGTAACACAAAGGATCTGTCCCAAGAAAGACAAGATCCTTGATTTTGCAGACCCCCTCTGCCATATAGGCGATATCTACCACTCAAGTTAGTCCCCACAAGATTCCTGGAAAAAACCTTGAGAATTTTTTAACCACATTTTAAAGAGGCATTGATTTCCGGAAAAAAGTCTCTGCGGAGTTGAAAAAACAGATTCCAACTGCAAGCAAGGTCTTTCCATCCTGTCCACTGCAGGAGAGAGGGTTTACTTCACTGTTGAGCCAAACAAATATGATCCAAAGAGCATTGACGAATGACACCTTGATGAGTTAATGCAAAAATGACAACTGCATCCAGGCATGTCCCCTTACGGCTATCCCTGAACCGGACACCCTACAGCTACCTTCCATGGCATGCCAGATTAACCTCATGGACGCAGTTGTAATCAATTGTAGGGTAGCCACGAGGAAAGCTTCTCTAATTCTGCCCCAGGGTCCATGGTCCACGTCTGCAGAGAAACAGAGTTCCTTTACCAAGATCCTCTGTAATCTAGTAATATGTGCCAGGTAGTTCAGCAATCACAGGGCAAATGTCACCGACATATACACTCGTTTCCCAAACCTGTCCAAAGTCCTAGACTCTCTGTTAGGGGGACAGACAGTGTAGTTTTGCTCAAAAAGCACCTTTTTGGTGGCCACCACAACCACCATGGCATCTACAGGGATCCCTTTAGTCCAGTACTGCATCTGCAGGGGCGCTTAAGATTTTCTCAGGGCATTTGGGGATATGTTCCATGGAGTCTGGTTCCTTCCATGCTCTGCAGGAGACTAGGTCTATAAGCTCATCCACAGGAGGGTTAAACCCAAGACACTGATGGGCCAGACCCAAAGACTTCCAAGAAAAAGGATTCCTCCTGGTAAGGGGTTTGGGAAGACCAACTACATTTCTAACAGAGGATCTGAAATATGTCTCTGAATGAGACATCTTCCCCTTCATCAAAATCTGTGCCTTCAATGAGGGATTCTTGTAGGGAATCCAAGTGCTACGTCTTGCACACCCTCTTCCAAAGAACCTCCTCAGTGGGATGTGCTGGGGAGTTATTGGAAAAGACAGGGAAGCTCCTTGTTGGGAACTGTTTGAAAGATCATCTGGGCTGGCTTGCTTTCAGGGAACAGGGCATGGAACCAAAGAAAAGAGTCTCGAAACTTCTCTGGGTTGAGAAAAAGCCCTCTCCACCACTTCAAATGCAGAGACATGGAGACAGGACAATCCCACTGCAGCTCAGGCTGCCACAGAAGACAACTAAGCCTCCCGAACCCCACGCTGCAAAGGAGTCGCCGCAGAAGAGCTTACCAAGCGCCGAAGCTCCGAAGAAGAGACGGCTCTGAAAACTTCGGACTCAAAGACAACCCCTCTGACCCCAACAGTGTCAAAGCAGTAAGGGAAGTAGCCGGAGTCGAAGATGAAATAACCTTCAGATACGACAATTTGACTCTCGAAGCTCTCTGGTCCAAGGACTCCAAAACAACTAGTTAGCTCAGAGAAAGAGCAATTACACATTAAGAAAAACGTTGGCGGCTTACAGATCCAATGGGAGATGGAGCTAGCAAAACCCCAAACCAGATGTAACAGGAAATTCATCATCCTATCCACATCTGCCTTGGACAGACCTCGATGAATTCTTAGAAGTCTCTTGCAAAAGGGGAGACCTTAATCTGAGACACCGGCTCTGGAGAAAACCAGGGAGCACAGGACCGAGAAAATGAAACAGTCGACTGTGCTGGATTTGAAAGCTTCGGATTAGAGGTCTTAGAAACTTTTTTTTTTTGGAGGTTCAAAGGCAGGTGTAGACTGAGGACAGAACAGGCAAGAGAGCATTTACAATGCCCCCTGGACACCTTCAATTTCTGAGATGGAGTTTGAGCCCATGAAGTAGCTGAAGCAGGAAGGAGGCCTCCCAAAATAAGCTAATTCCTCCTGTCGCTTATAGCTGTCACATTAAAATCCACACATGTAACAAGAGATGTCCAGATGTCCTGGGCCAAAACAATAAAAGCACTCCCTGTGAGCATCAGAATTAGGGATCTTATGCCCACAGGGACATTTCTTAAATCCAGTCAGCTTATCAACCATACAGGTAAAACTCAAACAAGTTGGATGCCTTTTTTTTTTTAAGAAAGGAAACAGTAAGGTAAGGAAAGAAAGGTAATCACTACCAATGATGGCAGTACAAGACAAACTATGGGTACAGAATTAGAAGAACAGACTATCAAGTATACAAGGAATTTAGAGAACTACCTCTGGGAATGTTTGGTGTTATCAAAAATTAAAGAATCATCAGATAATCTATGTAGAAGATTCTATAGGAATGAGAAGAGCACTAATTGGTTCTCTGACAGAGTAGCTAATGCATGGAACAGACTACCAAATTACAATAAAGCAAGAACTAGTTTAGATATTTTTTAACAGCCTGGACATTTACTATAGGAACAGGTGTTGTGGTTATTGGCAAGCTAGAAGGGCTTTTAATGCCCGTGCTTGAAATATGTTTGCATGTAATACATACCAAATACTCGGTAGAGAAGGTTAGAGAAGATAAGGGGGTTTAGATTACTGAGAAGGAAAAGCTGTAAAAAGGTAAAAAGTAGCGCTGTCGCCTCACAGTAAGACATCCTGTTCGATTCTCAGCTACAGCGACTTGTGTGGAGACATGCGTGAATGGGCGTACCTTCGTTGAAGGTTGTGCGTCAGAGCTGGCAACTCTGCACGTAAAAATCTACTGCCAATCATTAGCGGACTGGAGTTCCGCTGTGGCGACCCCTAACCGGGAAAAGCCGAAAGAGAGAACAATAATCACAAAACTCCAGAAAGAACTCGAGCAATCACAATCCTATCTTGAACGGCAAACGAGATCAGAGGTATTCTACTGGTCAGGGGCACTGTGGGTAAGGGAGAAGCTCTGCAGTTGGATCCTAGAATCTTTAGAAAGTGGCAGAGTCAGATCAGAGGTCAGATCCAAAAAACATTAGTTGAATGAATGAAAATGACATCAGATCAAGGGATTAAACAGAGTGAAAAATTTAAAGTTATGCACTCATAACTATGCATCTGTGCTGTCCATTTTCATGCTGTCTCAACGTATGTGTCTGTGATCTGAACCTTGGATCAGACTCAATCTCTTTAGATTCTTGGAATCAAATCTCGAGCTCCTCCATTTACTCATAATGCCCCTTGCTTCTCCAATTACCTCAGATTGAATCGGCTGCTAGATATTCCAGAAGGCATAAATACTTGTAATAATAACAGCAAGAAACATGAAAGAAAAAGTAGATACTTAAAATGGGAAAGTACAGTTGTGTACACTTACCATAAATGTAGATGTTAGAGTGCATTCACTGCTGCAGTCATCACACTTGGGTTATCTACCTGCAGGTAGCCCTCAGTCAACCAGAATACCAGTCTTAGTATTTCTGCGTCGGATGCTGTCACTTCTTCCATGACATCAGGTGGTCAGGGGGTATTAAAATCAGGCAGCAGACGCCATTACATTAGTTTTTCTTGCCCCAAATGTCAGGTGTCCCCAAATACGGAGCTAGTATATGGTGTGGAAACCACCAACAGTAAAAAGTAAATACCAATACCATTAGGAATAGCCATAGAGAGGAGAGAGAGAAAGACAGAGTTAACCAGGGGGCTGGAGGGAGGGAAACCAGGACTGCAACAGTGAATACACTAACATCTACACTTATGTTAAGTGTACACAACTGTGCTATGTTCTTGGTATTTCACTGTTGCAGTCATAACACTTGGGTTGATTCCCAAAGCTGGGAAAGGGTGGAGGCAGTCAGGAAGAGTTAGGGCTGGCTAGTAGGCCCTGCAAGACTGGTGTAGCAAATCCTGCCCTGGATTTGAAAGATAGGCAAGTGGTAATGCTTGATGAAGGTGTGTACAAAACTCCAGGTTGCAGCTTCCAGAATGCCCCTAGTAGGGAATCCCGTGAGAAATGCTGTAGAGGTAGTAGTAAGCCCTAGTGGAATGTGTTCTGACCCCCTGAGGGGTTGGTTTTCCATGGTGCCTGTAGCTGAAATGAATTCAGTGTGCTATCCATTTGGAAATGGTTTGTTTAGAAATGGCCTTGCACTCTGCCCCTCTTGCAAAGCTGACTAGAAGCTGGTCAGATTTTCTGACAGGCTTAGTCCTATCAAGGTAGAACATGAGCTGTCTGTGCACGTCCAAAGAGTGCAGGATCCTTTCCTCTTTATTCTGAGGGCTAGGGAAGAAGGTTGGCAAATGGACGGATTGGTTTAGGGCCACACTGTACACCACCTCAGGCATAAAGGACGGGTTAGTCCCGAGGGAAACCCTGTCAGCATGGAAGATAAAGGGTTCCACAGCCAACAGTGCCTATAGCTCAGACACTCTTCTAGCTGAAGTGATGGCTAGAAGCAAGGCTGTTTTCCAAGAGAGGAATTTTAACTCCGAAGCAGCAGGTTCAAAAGGGGGAAGCGTGAGCTTTTCCAGTTCAAAGTTAAGGTCTCAAGCAGGGGTGGGTACTCTCCTTGGGGGAGTTACATTGTTGGCCCCTCTCAGGAACTGTTTGGAGAGGGGGTGAGAAAATAGAGGTGGCTCATTATTGTAATAAGCGGAAATGGCAGAGGCATGAATCTTAATGGAGAAGGATAGGCCATCTGTGTAGTAGCTCTGCTAGGTAATCCAAGATTAGAGGAAAGGGCACTGCCGCCTCCTTTCCTTTAGAATGAATCCAAGAACAATATCTTTTCCACTTTTCTGCATAGGATTTCCTAGTACTAGGCCCTCTGGCTTCAAGAATGACGTCCAGCACCTGTTTACTTAGGGTTGCTGGTGGAGTATTCAAGGAATAAGCCAGGTTACAAGATTTAGGGCTTGCAATTGTGGATGCAAAATCTGTCCCTCCTGCTGTGACAGCAGGGTAGAAGTCTGGTATAGGAGCCAGGGTGGCACCGTTGTCAGGCTGCGCAGGAGTGGGTACCAGTGCTGGCGTGGCCAGTCCAGGGCAATCAGAACTGTCCTTGTCCTGTCTTCTTTTATCTTGAGTAGTACTCGAGAGAAGGGGCAGAGGGGGAAAGGCATAGATTGAGAGGTTTTCCCATTGAAAGGAAAGGGCATCCACCTTCCACGCCCAGCTGAGGGTTTCTGGTGCAGAAATTGCTTAACTGGTGGTTGTGGGGGGAGGCAAACATCCATCTCTGGGGTCCCCCACCTCTGGATCCGAGGTTGAAAGTGCTGGGTGCCAATTCCCACTCGTGCGGGTCTAGGAGATTTCTGCTCAAGTCTGCCAATGAATTTTGTTTGCCTGGCAAGAATTGAGCTTGTAGACTAACTTGGTTGTCCAAAGCTGTGCTCCACAGAGTCATGGTTAACCTGCAGAGTGGGCAAATATGGGTTCCCCCTGCTTGTTTATGTACCACATAACTGTGATGGTGTCTGTTTTATCAGTTCTCCTGGAAGGATTAGGTATCTGAAAGCTGTCAAAGCATTCTGTACAACTAGCATCTCCTTTTGGTTGATGTGCTGGAGAATTTGGCTTGGGCTCCAGTGGACCTGAATGCATTTGCCAGCCATGTGGGTCTCCCCCCCCCCCCCAAGCATAGTCTGATGTGTCTCTGGTTAGGGTTTGGGTGGGGTAGAGTAAAATGCAGTCCCTTGTTGTGGTTGGATGCTTCTGCCAACCAAAAACACTCAGCCCTCAGACAAGTTATGATAGGAATGACTGTCTCCAGGTCCTGAGAATGTTGGCACCAAAGACTTATGTACAACTGAAGTTTCCTCATATGCAGTCTTGCAAATGGAATTAGCAGAATACATGAGGCCATGAACCCTAGGGCTTGCAGTAATTTTCTTGCAGTTAGCAGGGTTCTGGTGGCCATTTGCAAGAAGTCGTCTGTCAGATAGACCTGAATTTCTGAAGTGAGAAATGAATGTCATCTGGGAAGTTGTGTCCAAGCTTGCTCGGAGGAATACAATCTTTTGACTGGGCACCAGCTGTGATTTCTTTTCGTTGGTGTACCCCAATGAAGCGAGGCGGCTTTTTACAAATGTCAGGTGCTGAAGCAGCAATTCCTGGCCACCAACATGAATCAGGCAGTCCAAGTACGGGTAAATTTGGATATTTCCCTTCCTGCAGTATGCAATGGCTGGAGCCAGGCATTTTGCGAGTACCATGGTCACAACAGATAAGCTAAAGGGAAGTGCAGAGAAAGTACAGTTTTGTACCTACCATAAATGTAGATGTTAGAGTGCTAATACAGCTGCAGTCATAACGGATGGGTTCTCCTGCCGTCAGGTGGGTCCTCGGTCGGCCGAATTCCAAAGTCTAGGTCCGGCGCTGGTTGTCGTCGCTTCTTCCCTGACGTCAGTGCGACAGGGGTATAAAAGAAACAGCAGATGCCATTTTCTTCAGTTTTTCTTGCCCCAGATGTCAGGTGCCCCCAGAATGAAGGCAATACATAAATTTGTGTAATAAAGCAATGCCATATAATCAAAATACAGTAGTGTAAGCAAATAAATCAAGAATGAATACCCCAATCAGGTTGCATAAGGAGATGTTAGCCAATAGGCCTATCCCAAGAGGGGAAGGAGGGAGGGAAACCTGGACTGCAGCTGTATTAGCACTCTAACATCTACATTTATGGTAGGTACAAAACTGTACTATGTTCATCGTGCATACAGCTGCAGTCATAACAGATGGGTAGAATCCCAAAGCTAAGAAAGGGGTGGTAGGCACTAGGTGGAACTAGGAGGAGCCAGAATTCCCTGCAAGACTGCAGTGGCAAAGCCCGCTCTAGATTTTGAGTATAGTGGATGGTGGTAGTGTTTGGAGAAGGTATGCACAGAACTCCAAGTGGCTGCTTCCAGAATATCTTTGGTAGGAACTCCTCTGAGAAAAGCTGCAGAGGTAGCCGTGGCCCTTGTGGAGTGGGATCTGATGCCTGTAGGTACAGTTTTGCCATGAAAAGAATAGCAAAAGCGTATGCAGTGGGCTATCCATTTTGAAATTGTCTGTTTCAAAATTGGCTTTCCTTGAGCTCCTATAGCATAGGACACAGAGCTGTTCCGATTTTCTGAAAGGCTTTGTTCTGTCCAAATAACGCAGTTGCCTGTGGATGTCCAAGGAATGTAGTAATCTCTCCCCTTTGTTTTGAGGATTAGGATAAAACGTAGGTAAAAGTGTATAGCCTGATTCAAAGCTACCCTGGAGACCACTTTTGGCATAAAGGACGGGTTGGTTCGTAAGGAAACTCTGTCCTGATGGAAGATGATAAAAGGCTGCACAGCCATGAGAGCTTGTAGTTCCGATACCCTACGAGCTGAGGTAATAGCCAGAAGGAAAGCTGTTTTCCAGGACAAATATTGCAAATCTGATGAGGCAGCTGGCTCAAAAGGAGGCAAGGTCAGTTTTTCTAGAATGAAAGTGAGATCCCAAGCAGGTATTGGTTGTTTCCTTGGGGGTTTTAGATTCTTAGCCCCTCTGAGGAACTGTCTTAAGAGGGGGTGAGAGAATAAGGGTGGATCAGTGTTGTATTCTGCAGTAATGGCTGAGGCATGGATTTTGATGGAGGAGAATGAAGGCCCACTGCTTAGCAGCTCAGCTAGATACTGTAATATTTGAGGTAAGTTCAGTTTTCCAGGATCCTGGCCCTTTTTCTCAATCCAGACACAAAACTGTTTCCATTTTGCTGAGAAAGCTTTTCTAGTAGACGTCCTTCTGGCCTCCAAAATGACATCCTGCACCTCCTTGGAGAGTATGGTCTATTGTGATGCTAAAGAATCTTCCATGCGGCTAGATTGAGTGTTTTTAGCTGACTGAAGAGTTTTGAAGCTGTGCTGAGTCAGGAGAAGAGGCATTAGAGGCAGGGTCCATGGTGGGGAATGAGTCAGGCACCTCAGGAGTGGGTACCAGTGTTGTCTTGGCCAGTCTGTAGCAATGAGAATCATATTTGGTCTGTCTGCTCTGGTTTTTAATAGAACTTTGGGCAGCAGAGGAAGAGGTGGGAAGGCATAAACTGTCACTGATGTCCAACTGAAAGAGAGCGTCCACTCTCCAGGCCTTTGGATGAAAAATCCTTGAGCAGAATTTTGTCTATTGGTGATTTTTGTGGGAGGCAAGGAGATCTATGTCTGGCTTTCCCCATGCTTGAATTATCTCTGTAAAAACTTAAGGATGCAACATCCATTCGTGCGGATCTGTCATATTTCTGCTTAGGTTGTCTGCCAGCGTGTTTTCCTTGCCTGGCAAGGACTGTGCTTGTAGTTCGATTTGCAAGTCCAGGGCCATGTTCCAAAGTGACATGGCCAGTCTGCATAGGGGGTAAGAATGGGTTCCTCCCTGCTCGTTTATGTACCACATTACTGTGGTGTTGTCCGTTCTTATCAATAGTTGACCTGGTTGCAGAAGGTCTTTGAAAGCTATAATAGCATTTATTACTGCTAGCATCTCCTGATTGATGTGAAGGTGCTTTTCTTTTTGGGACCATTTGCCCTGAATGCACCGATCTGTCATGTGCGCCCCCAGGCGTAGTCCGAGGAGTCTGTTGTGATGACTTGATTTGCTTGAGGCTTGTTGTATGGGAGACCTGTGTTTGTTTGGCATGCTTGAGCCCACCACAGAAATTCCTTTTGAAGACATAGAATTAGTGGTATTATTGTTTCCAAGCTGTGGCTGTGTTGAGACCATAGTTTTTTCAGGTACCATTGAAGTTTCCTCATATGCAGCTTTGCACATGGGATTAGTAAGATGCAAGATGCCATGAATCCCAGAGCGTGCAGGATTTTGCCATCTGGGTGTTTGTGTCTAAGTTGGCACCCAGGAAAATTATTTTCCGAGAGGGTATTAGCCTTTATTTCTTTTTGTTGACTGTGTATCCCAGAGAATTCAACATTATTACATAAGCCAGATGTTTCAGAAGAATGTGCTTGCTGTCCGCTTGGAACAGGCAGTCGTCCAAATAGGGGTATATTTGTATCCCTTGAAGTCTGCAGTAGGCAATTACTGATGCCAGGCATTTCGTGAATACTCTGGGTGCAATAGATAAGCCAAAGGGCAATGCAGAGAATTGATAATGGGTTGAACCTGCAAGAAATCTGAGGTATCTTCTACAATTGTGTCTGATTGGGACATGCAGGTATGCCTCCTTGAGGTCCAATGTTACCAGCCAAGACTCCTTGCCCAGCATGGGAAGAAGCTGCTGTAGAGTGAGCATCTTGAATTTTGGTACGAGTAGAAATGTGTTTAGGATGGATAAGTCCAAAGTAGGTCTCCAATCTTTTCCCTTCCTTGGTACCAGGAATAGTCTGGAATAAAAACCTTGACCTTGTTCGTGCGTAGGTACCTCTTGAATAGCTTGCATGTCTAAGAGATCTGAAATTTGTCTTTGTGCCTCTGCCCTTTGACTGTGTGACAGGTTTGGCATGCCTCTCATTTTTGGAAGGGTGTGAAAATGGAATCTGTAGCCTCCGTTTATAATGTCCAGGATCCATTTGTCTTTTGTGACAATATGCCAATTTTTTTAAAATAATGCCAGTTTACCGCCCAAGGGTGCTGCCATTCGAGTCCTGCTTGGCATGCAAAGCGGAAAGTCATTGGGCTTGCTTTCTGAATGGTTGCGTGTTATCCTCACCACCTCTTTGTGAAGGAGCTTGCCATTGTCTGCCTCTAAACGATCCTTGGGATTGCCCTCTGCCCCTCGGGCACCTGTATCTACCTCTTTGGGGTCTGTCCGTGTCTGGAAAGGACCAATTTTTGGAAGGCCAATTTCTACTGAAACATGGGGGTTGTACCTGAAGAAAATCTTTCACTGTTTGCATTGATTTAGCCTTTTCCTCCATTTTCCTTAATACCTCCTCAGCATTAGCACCAAATAATACATCCTTTTGTAGAGGGGCATCTAGTAATTTAGCTTTGACATTATCTGGTAAGGTTTGTTCCTTGAGCCAGGCATGTCTATGTATGACTGATCCTGTAACAGCAGCTCTACATGAGGCCTCTAGAGCATCAAAACCACATTGTAAGGTATGTTTACCCACTTGTTCTGCACTGTGCATCAAATCCTGCAACTCCTTCCAGTCTGGTTGCTCAGGTTGTGACATTTTACTTCTCAATTGTGATAACAAAAACTGTTGGTACTTTAGCATATAGAACTGACAGTTTAATGCCCTCATGGTTAAAGTGGCCGAGGTATATACCTTTTTTCCCTACCTTTCTAAGGATCTGGAATCTCTCTCTCGGAAGGTAATGGGTTTTTAGCAGTGGAGGCCTCAACTCTCTTGGGACCCTGTGAGATGGTTTCTGGGTCAGCAGCATGACTTTTGTATAGAAATTGGTGCGAGTCAGGGACCCTGTAGTACCCGTTAGGCTTGACTGGGGCTGGAGGTAGAGAATCCAGGTTAAGGCAGGCCTCCGAGTACACATCATCTACTATGTCCAAGACAGGAGGTATAGCCAGAGGCCTGTGCTGAGGTAGCAAGAGAAATTCCCTAAGCCTTTTCTTGGAATCTGAATAATCTTGGCCTTCCCAGTGGAAGTGTTCCCTTAAGGTATGCAAAGTTTCCCCAAATGAGTAATCCTCTGGGGGGGGATACAGATGGAATGGACTCCTCTGCATCAGAGTCTTCAAAAGGGGAGTAAGAATGTTCCTGTTCATCAGAGTGCTCTGATATAATGGAGCCCTGATCAGAGGAGGGGGATTCTTCCTCCACTCTGGGAGTTTTGTCCGGGGGGGTTGAGAACCCCTGATAAGAGTAATTAAATCCTCAGCCATTTTCAGCATCTGTTTTTTAGGCATGGGGCCTGGAGATGGGCCCTGTGTAGCTTGCCTCTTAGAATGCATGGCTGCTTTAGACTTAGTGAAAGCCTTGATGGAAAAAGAGGAAGGTCTGAAGACACCTTGAGAGGAGGTAGACCTGTCCGCAGTTTGAGATTCACCTCCAAGAGTGGCTTCGGTATCTGTAGTCGAGGTGTGGGCAGAGGAGCCTGCGACCTCGGGCACGGGAGACACCACCAATGAAGTGTCGTCGGTAGTCAGGGGCTGCGTAGGCGCCTCGCTGAGAACCGGACCACGTGTAGTCAGCTTTGGCGTGGTGTCGGTAGAGGCCGCGGACCTCGTGCGTCAGTCCTTATCTTTGCGCTTTTTAGACAAAACTGGAGTCTGAGTATCCGATGACATAATATAGTGAAATGTTTTGCCAAAATAATGCTGGGCGAACTCCGCCCGACGCTTAATGGTGTGCTTGTTGAATGTAGCACAAAAACGACAGACCGAGACGTCGTGGTCTGGGCCTAAACAAGGAATACAGAGGGAATGGAAATCCTTATGCGGTATTTGCTTCCCACATGAAATACAATTATTAACTTTGACTGACATCGGTCTGAGGCAAGAAAATTTTCCCCAACGGGGTACTTAGCTTTCAAGAAGACTTTGGTTGCAAAATTTTCGTAATTTCAGGAGCTGGTCGGCCGGCACTTGCGAACTGCTTCTGCTTCGGGCACCACGCGGCAAGAAAGACTGAAGAAAATGGCGTTGGCTGGTTCTTTTATACCCCTGTCGCACTCACATCAGGGAAAAAGCGACGATAACAGACGCCGGACCTAGACTTTGGAATTCAGCCGACCGAGGACCCGCCTGACGGCAGGAGAACCCATCTGTTATGACTGCAGCTGTATGCACGATGAACATCTGATAATGCATAGATCCTGCCCTGAAACGTAGACATTTCCTGCATGATTACCTGATGGGGATGTGCAGATAAGCTTCTTTTAAGTCTAGGGTGACTAACCAGGCATCCTTGGCTGGCACAGGGGAAAACTGTTGCAGGGTAAGCATCTTGAATTCTGGGACCACCAGGAAGGTGTTGAGAATTGAAAGATCCAGGATTGGGTGCCAAGAGCCCACTTTCCTGGGTACCAGGAATAGTCTGGAATAGAAACTTTGACCCTTTTGTTCTACTGGAACTGGCTGAATAGCTCTGATGTTGAGCAGGGAAAGAACTTGGTTTTGAGCCTCTGCCCACTGGCTTGGAGGAATGTCTGGAAACCCGCTTGAGGTTGGCAGTGAATGGAAATAACATTTGTACCCCTGGGATACAATGCTGAGGACCCATCGGTCCTGAGTGATGGACATCCAGTTTTTTGCATAAAGGGCAAGTTTTCCTCCTAGGGGCACAAGCAATTGGGCAGGGATGGGAAGTAGAGTTGAGAAGTCATTGTGAACTTTTTTCATAGGGAGGTGGCTTACGACTCCCTGTTTTAGGGGTGGGAGCACTCCATTGCTTAGACCTCTGCATACCCTGAGACTGTAGTCTTGGTGGTCTGTTTCCCCTAGGTCTTGTTTTGGAAGGCCTGGAGGGAGCTGGAAAGGACAAGTGTTTTGAAGGGCAATGCCTACTGAATTGAGGTGGTTGCACTTGTAAGAAATCTAACAGTTTGCAAAGATTTAGCTTTTTTTTCCATCTTTTTAAGAACTTCTGCTTTGGTACCAAACAAAACGTCCATACTTAAATGAGCGTCTAAGTAATTTGGATACGACATGATCTGGCAAGGTATGCTCCTTCAGCCAAGCATGTCTTCTCAGTACAGAGTCAGTGACTGCAGCACTGCAAGATGCCTCTAGGGCATCAAAACCACACTGCAAAGTATGCTTACTAACTTGGTTTGCAGAATGAATAAGCTCTTGCAAATCTTTATTTTCTGCACAATCTGGAAATATTACCATTTTTGTTTGAGTTTCATAACATGGTGCTGGTACTTCAGCATGTGAAACTGGCAATTCAATGCCCTGGTAGCAAAGGTTGCAGAGGTATATACCTTCTTACCCCATCTGTCTAAAGCTCTGGAATCCCTGTCCGAAGGGGTAGAATTTTTGGCTGTAGTAGCCTTAATACCTTTAAGTCCCTAGGAAATTATCTCTGGATCAGCAGTAGGATTCTTGAAAAGAAACTTGTGTGAATCAGGTACTCAGTAGTACATGTCAGGTTTCCTAGGGGCTGGAGATGGTGTCTGGAGTAAGACTGAATTCCATGAAAACATCATCCACAACATCCAGGACAAGGGGAATAGCTAAACTCCTGTGCTGAGGTAGCTCCAAAAATTCTCTGAGTCTCTTTCTGGATGGAGGATAGTCTTGGCATTCCCAATGGAAATGCTCTCAAAGTACGCAAGGTTTCACCAAAAGAGAAATCCTCTGGAGGGGGGGCAGAGGGAATGGATTCCTCTGCATCTGAATCCTCATAGGCTGTTAAGGGCATGTCCTGATAATCAGAAATGTCAGTCAATGGACTCCTGGTCTGTAGAATCTGAAGGCAACAGAATTCTTTGCCTCTTAGCAGGGGAAGGCTGCCTTCCCCTAATTAGCATTATAAGGTCTTCAGTCATTCTAAGCATTTGCTTCTGTGGCATGGGGGCCTGAGCATGCGCTTTTGGTCATCAATTTTCTAGGAGTAGTGAGTTCTCTGGGCCTAAGAAACTCGGTAGTTTTGGCTAAAAAAGTTGGTTTGATTTGAACATCGGTAGGCTGGAAAACACCCTCAGAAGGCGGTGCCTGCAGAACGGCTCCGGACCCATCCAAGGTAGAGACATCAACTGTTTCCATAGTTGAAGCATCTCGCGGCATACCAGACTCCAAATGGGTCTCAGCAGAGGCCTGCAAATCCATAGAAGCAAGCATGAGGCTGCAAAAGCTCCTCACAGAGTACTGGCTAAGGTGACTAGCTTAACGGAAGAGTGGCCGGCAGTTTTGGACCTATGCGGTCCGTCTATCCTCACGTTTTTTCAGATCGGTGGCTTACCAAAGCCATTTTGGAATACAGAGATAGAGAGCTAAAGAATTTAGCAGCATAAATAGCCAAATGAATGGTTCAGGCATTAAAGGCACAAAACTGACAGCGGGGGACGTTGTGGTCTGTGCCTAAACAGGTGACGCAGTACAATGAAAATCACTGAGGTATTTGCATTCCACAGGCAAGACCATTGTTGACTTTCTGACATCGGTTAGAGCAAGAAAACAGGATCCCAAATGGGGTACTTCGCTTTAGAAGACTTCAGGATTACCAACTCGAAAAATGAAAATTTCAGGTAGCGGCCGACCGGCACTTGCAAACTGCTTCGGGCTCCTCCTCGGCAAGAAAGGCTGGGGTAATTGTGGTGTCTGCCGTTTTATATACTCCTGACAACCTGATGTCATGGAAGAAGCGACAGCATCTGATGCTGAAATACTAAGACTCTGGTATTTGGGCCGACTGAGGGCTACCCTGCAGGCAGGTAATCCCAAGTGTGATGACTGCAATAGTGAAACAAAGTACAGTTGTCTACACTTACCATAAATGTAGATGTTAGAGTGTATTCACTGTTGCAGTCATTACATTTGGGTTATCTGCTTGCAGGTAGCCCTCAGTCGGCCTGATTAACATAGTCTTGCGTCCTGCATCGGTTGCTATCCCTTCTTCCATGACGTCAGGTTGTCAGGGGTATAAAACATGCAGACACCATTAAATCAGTTTTTCTGGCCCCAGATTTCAGGTGCCTCCTAATGGGAAGCAATTAAATATAAAAGTACAATGACATACCTCCAACAAAATGCAAATACACCAAAAAGGCTTAAGCTATGGTTAGGAGGAGAAATTTAGATTGCATTAGGGCCAGCTATAAGGCCCTGCAAGACTGCAGTGGCAAAGCCAGCTCTAGATTTAGAGAAAATTGGTAAATAATACTTGGTGAAAGTATGTACAGAACTCCATGTAGCAGTTTCTAGGATGTCGCTGGTAGGGACGCCTCTGAGAAAGGCTGTAGAGGTAGATGCAGCCCTTGTGGAGTGAGGTCTGATCCCCTGGGGGATAGGTTTTCCATGATGTTTATAGCAGAAATGAATGCAATGGCTTATCCATTTAGAAATGGTTTGATTTGAAATAGCCTTCCCCTCTGCCCCTGCAGCAAATGCCACCAGCAGTTCAGATTTCCTTTGAGGTTTAGTCCTGTCCAAGTAGAATCTAAGTTGTCTGTGCACATCTAAGGAATGCAGTATCCGTTCCCCTTTATTCTGTGAATTGGGAAAGATTGGGAAAGAAGGTTGGCAAATGAATGGACTGATTAAGAGCCACACTAAATACCACCTTGGGCATGAAGGAAGGTTTCTGAGGGACACCCTGTCCACATGAAAGATGATGAAAGGCTCCACTGCCATAAGGGCCTGTAATTCAGATACCCTTTTAGCTGAAGTGATTGCTAAAAGGAAAGCTATTTTCCAAGAAAGAAATGTTAAGTCTGCAGTAGCAGCTGGCTCAAAAGGAGGTAGAGTAAGTCTCTCCAATACAAAGTTGAAGGACCACTACAGGCAAATGAAGAAAACATTTTTTATCTTGCCATGATTTACTACACCTCCCAAATCTTCCTGCAGCAAAATAAGTACTCATTCCTAATTTTATTTTGTTTTTACTCGTCTGCCCTCATGGGGGCAGACATCGTGATTCCTTTGAAAAGCTAAATCTGTCCCATAATGCACAGACTGAGAACAAATAGCCCTACCATTTGTTGTCAGACTAGAGTTCCATTCACTTGAATGTAACACCTGAAAAAAACTGCCAAGTTTGAGAGTCTGCAGCTCATGTGTCATTGACTGGTATGCGCTGAGTTTTACAAATATTGTTCCTACTGATGTACTACTCATTCTCTGAAAGAAACTTGCAAACGTGTCCACAAATTACTGAGATAAAGACTTTTCACAAGGAGCAGTTTTGCAAGTTTCAGTTCCTGGCCAGGTTACTCCTCCCATCTCCCCTCCTTCGGTGGGCTACAGTCTCACATTTCCAGCTTTACTAGATTCAACTATTTAGTCAGCTTTGCATGACAATAGACAAAAAAAAAATCACAGCCTGGTGTGCCACTAAATCTGTTCCCTTGTATGTCTCTATGCCTCTTCACTTCTGAATAGCATTTCCCAGGAATAAAAAAAAAAAAAAAAAAGCAAACGCATCAGTCCAGAGTTTAGGCCAGTCTATCCATTTAAAATGTGCACAGTAAAATATTCAACTTACAATGCATTTTAGCTGCTGACATGGTTATCTTTACACAGTTATTCTCTTATAGTATAACCTGAACTTATGGTATTTAATGATACATTTTACAACAGTTCTCAGTTTAACAATGACCTCCCAAGCCTCTGATGTGACCTAGTACTTTTTCTTACTATTGCTTTATCTAGTTTGTCTTAGTTGTATACCTGTAGCATGTCTCATCCTCTCAGCAAAAGACTACTGGAGAAAACTTCCAAAGCAGATACTTGTATTGAAAGAGTAGCAGCAGCTGTAGCAGTGAAACTACACTCCAAAACAATGCACTCATAGTACTGAAACACAGGGGAATGTATAGTCTGAATCAGGCAATGATGAAATAGCTAGGGATTTCATTGAGCAGAATTTTACTCAATCTCTCCTTTTCATAATCCATAACATTTGCACCACACTTAAAGGCACACCTCCACTTTCCACAAACACAGCTACCCACACAACATACCAGTCAAATTTAAGGCTTTTCCCACCTCTCTGCCCAC